>NC_133327.1:60351272-60623272 GCF_042186555.1 Aquarana catesbeiana
ATTGCGGTTTTACAAATGATTTTTACACATTTCCTCTTTTAGTCACTGTGAGGAGCACTGCTATTTCAAGTAAAATTTAACTCGCCTCCAAAAAAAAGATTTATCTAACCTTGAATTTCCAATTATATGCATTGTTAGGTTAAAGCTGATTTCCAGGTATGGATTTTAATGCATAGTTACATTGGTCCAGCCTGCATACCTCCCAACTCTCTGAGATCGGAATGAGGGACACCTATCAGCAAAAGTATGCAGGCATAGGACACACCCCCTGGCCACGCAAGGAGAATTGCACAAAAAAAAAAGATTGGTTAAATCCACTTTTTTAGTTCTTTTTACCACTACTATTCCTTTATATTGGCTTTTGGAATTTACAAATGCAGCAATTTAGAATTCAGATGAAAGGTTTAGTGCTGGAAAACACTGATAGATACAAAGTGCATTTTGTATACATCTATATACAGTACATCAGACCAAAATGAGGGACAAATGAGGAGGAATGAGGGACAGAGGGACATTGCTCCAAATCAGGGACAGTCCCTTGAAATCAGGGACAGTTGGGAGCTATGAGCCTGGACCAATGCAGGTATGCTTATTCAATACCTGTGGTATACCTGTGGAAGCGGAAAACCACTGTAGTAGTCGCCCTTACTACAGTGATGGCTGCTGTCTTCCATATCCTGTGCCTGGAGATTGTGATGTCACCATCCTGCCTCTGCATCTCGTCCAATCAGAGAATGCTTTGCATTCATTTAGAAAACTGCAAGGCATTTTGTGGATGGCGATTGTGCCAAGCGGACATCCCCCGTGATTACTATGCAGCAGAACATACAAATGGCAACCACCCCAACGTATAAATGGCCTTTACATCAAGAAGCGCGACACATGTCAAAAAACAGACAAAAATTCCCAGTTCACTTACCTGCCAGCCTGCAACAAACCAAATTGACCCTGTCTAACAGTTTACATTAAAAACAAGAGGTTTAGTTTGCACACATTTACAAAAATATGCGTAAGCAGCAGAGGCCACGTCAGCGCCCTTAAAGCGGAGTTCCAGGCTAAATCGAAAGTAGGTCTTAATCAATTGAGCACGATAACCCACTCCCTCGTTTTCAGATATTCTTTTTTTTTTTGTATCTTTTTTTGTTTTCTTGCAGGACTTCTGTCCTACCTCGCCATGGTGAGGTTACGTCATCATCGGCCCCTCCTCCTCCGCCCTCTCCCCTCTGCTTTCTGGGACCAGTGTTAATTTTGGCATTAAATTTCGATTTAGTCTTAGGACTAAAATGGATGGCATTTTAGTTTTAGTCCCATTTTAGTCTTCTGCAGTTGTTTTAGTTTTAGTTGTATTTAGTCGACTATAGATCCAGTACATTTTAGTCGACAAACTAATTTTAGTCGTCTAAAATCGAATAGGTGTACTGTAGTTAAATTGTAATGCATTAGTTAAGCATTTCATTACAACTTTCAAACTCATTAAATACTGCTGAAGTGAAAAATCGAATGTTATTATTTATGGTATTGGAGGTATGAACATGCACTACAGACCAGTGTTAATTTTTAAGTCAAATTTTAATTCAGTTTTAGTCTTATGCCCCGTACACACGGTCGGACTTTGTTCGGACATTCCGACAACAAAATCCTAGCATTTTTTCCGACGGATGTTGGCTCAAACTTGTCTTACATACACACGGTCACACAAAGTTGTCGGAAAATCCGATCGTTCTAAATGCGGTGACGTAAAACACGTAGGTCGGGACTATAAACGGGGCAGTGGCCAATAGCTTTCATCTCTTTATTTATTCTGGGCATGCGTGGCACTTTGTCAGTCGGATTTGTGTACACGATCGGAATTTCCGACAACGGATTTTGTTGTCGTAAAATTTTATATCCTGCTCTCAAACTTTGTGTGTCGGAAAATCCGATGGAAAATGTGTGATGGAGCCTACACACGGTCGGAAGTTCCGACAACAAGGTCCTATCACACATTTTCCGTCGGAAAATCCGACCGTGTGTACGGGGCATTAGTCCTTTGACTAAAATGTCATTTTAGTTTTAGTCTTATTTTAGTCATATCTATTGTTTTAGCTTTAGTCGTATTTTAGTCGACTAAAATAATTTTAAAGGGGTTGCAAAGGTAGATGTTTTTTTACCTTAATGCATTATATGCATTAAGGTGAAAAAACATCCGACGATTAGCGGCCCCCCAGCCCCCCCCCCTGTTTACTTACCTGAGCCCTCGAAAGTCCCGTGTGGTAAACACGCTGGCTTCTTGACCGAGCTTCTCGGCTCTTCTCGACTCATTCATTGGATAATTGATAGCAGGGCAGCCATTGGCTCCCGCTGCTGTCAATCAAATCAATGACGTGGCGCGGCCGGGTGATACAGTCAGTGGCTATAGCCGCCGACTATCACAGGAGCGTGCCCGCAAGCTAACCCCCTTGGGAGAGAGCTTCCCAGAACGGGGGTTAGCTAATGCGGGGAGGAGCCGAGACAGCCGCCGAGGGACCCCAGAAGACGAGGATCGGGGCCAGTCTGTGCAAAACGAGCTGCACAGTGGAGGTAAGTATGACATGTTTGTTATTTTTTTTTTTTTTAAAAAGGAACCTTTACAACCCCTTTAATTTAGTTGACTAAAATGTTTTAGTCGACAAAATTAACACTGTCTGGGACCTGTAGGTGTCCTAAAATACGACGGGGCCATTCAGAAAGCGCAGCACGACTCGCGCATGCACAGTAGGAAATTGGCTGTGAAGCCTGAAGGCTTCACTGCCGGTTTACCTTAGTTGCAATGCCGGCGCCTGCACCCAAGTCGATGGTTGAATCGGCTTTGTGGGGCAGACATTCCGGGATCCCTGGACAGGCAAGTGTCCTTATATTAAAAGTTAGCAGCTACTGACTTTTAAAGAAAAATTTCAGAGGCTGGAACTCCTCTTTAATCTATCCATTATTATACAGTACATGTGCTCCATCCCAGGAGACTCTGAAAATTATAGAGTTGGTACTGCAGTACACCAGGGTTGCCATGACGTGGCTACTGCAGCTTACGCATATATTTGCAGATGTGTGCAAACTAAACCCCTTGTTTTTAATGTGAACTGTTAGACGGGGCAATTCGGTTTGTTGCAGGCTGGCTGGTAAGTGAGTTGGGAGTTTTTGTTTGTTGTTTTTAGCCCGGGTTCACACCTATGCGAATTAGATGCGGCTTACACCGCATCTAATTCGCAGGACATTTTAAAATACATTCATATGAATGTATCTGGTTCACATATGTGCGTTGCATTCGCACTGCGCATTGCACAAAAAACGTGTGCGTTTTTTGGGCATTGCGGTGCGAACTACAAGCCTATTATCTCCTATGGGAACGCATCTGATTCGCAGATGCATTGCGTTCTGAACAAGGATTTTCTCTTTCTCCTCACTACACCTCCCCCTCTCCCCCCCCCCCCTCCCTCCCCCTCTCCCTGCTCTCTAATCCTGAGCAAAAACGCAATGAATCCGTTGAACAGGAGATTGTTATCTCCCCAGTGAAACCTGAGCTTCAATTCGCACCGCACATGTGTGAAACCAGGCTTATACTATGCAGCAGAGCAGCTGCTCGGAATAGGACCCAGAAGACTACGACGACTACTACAGTGGTTCTCTGCTTCCACAGTGATCCCACAGGTAAAGATTATGAAAATACAAACTATACCTGGAGATAACTTTTAAATAAAACTATGACTCTAATCTCCATGCACTACCACCTCACTCCCTCTAGCCTTTTTCACTTTGGAAGCAAACATAAAAGAATGATGGCAAATAAAGGCCAAGTGGTCCATTGAGTCTGCCCCATTTTTAATTTTTTGCTGGCCCTGCATTGCACATGATGAAATTAGAATGTGACCGACTAAGTGGAAAAGAGAAGCCGCTTTGGATGACCAGTCGCACATAGAGGAGGAAGCCTCCAGGAGCAAGAGCTTTTCAACGGCACCCCTAGAAATAAGCAAGTTTTTAATCCTCGCAGTACAGGGGGACACACACTGTAAGGACAACTTTTGACTTTCTCTGGAGCTCAGCTTTAATGGTTTCAATCTTGTCACCATATTTCCCTACTTTCCTTAAAAGAGAAGTATGAACTTTGTAAAAAACAAAAAAACAAAAACATTTATATTCACCTAGGTGGGTGCAGCATGAATCCAATGCTGCATTAGTCCCCCACGGGCTCTGCAGTGAGAACAGAGAGATCAAACACCACTTATTGCTCAGTTCTCCCCTCTTTTCACAGCCCGGACTGGCTCAGCGACATCAGCCGACGGCAGGCTTTAGCCCACTGTCGGCTGAAAACAGGTCACAGGAGTGCAGAATGAACTGCACTCCTGTGATCCATAGGAGAAGCATAGCCGAAAAAGCTTTGGCTATACTTCTCCTTTGAGGCTGGACATACTTAGTTTCTTGCAGTCTCTCCTGATATGTGTTAATCTTTAGACTTTTCATCTTTTTTGTTACCCATCTCTGGACTCATTCTATGTTATCAACATAGGCGTGCCAAGGGGGTGTGCCAGGTGTGCCTGGGCACACACTTAGCTCCCCCGTACGGCGTAGATTCCCCCTGCTGCCTGGGCCCGTGTCATTTACCGACCGCTTCCTTTTCTGAATGAGCACAGTGAGTGATTGGTACAGATCCCTCACTGTGTGTTAATTCATAACTGAAGTCTAGTAAACTGTGTTTACTAGGCTTCGGTTTGTGACTGAACAGGAAGCTGCTCAGTACAGAGCATTTCCCATTCATTCACTGTTCAGTGCAGCTGACGCTACAGAGTAAGGGGGTGGGAAATCTCTGTCCTCAACCCCTTTCTCTGTCGCAAAAGTGAGACATCCATCCCTGATATTTCACCAAAGTCTCCAGTGGGGCTCTTTAAAGAATTGTAAATAAAAAATATTGTAAAAAAAATACTAAAAAATAAATAACTACCGACACTTCCCACTGGCAAACTGACAACATCCACTGCCCTACTGACACCGTCCATGTTAAAATACATTTCAAAATGTCAGTTTAGCTTCTTAAGTGTGTTATATATTATGTATATGTATATATTTATATATATATATATATATATATATATATATATATATATATATATACACACACAGTATCTCACAAACGTGTGTACACCCCTCACATTTTTTGTATATATCTTTTTATGTGACAACACTGAAGAAATGACACTTTGCTACAATGTAAAGTAGTGAGTGTACAGCTTGTATAACAGTGTAAATTTGCTGTCCCCTCAAAATAACTCAACACACAGCCATTAATGTCTAAACCACTGGCAACAAAAGTGAGTACACCCCTAAGTGAAAATGTCCAAATTAGGCCCAAAGTGTCAATATTTTGTGTGGCCACCATTATTTTCCAGCATTGCCTTAACCTTCTTGGGCATTGAGTTCACCAGAGCTTCACAGGTTGCCACTGGAGTCCTCTTCCACTCCTCCATGACGACATCACAGAGTTGGTGGATGTTGGAGACCTTGCGCTCCTCCACCTTCCGTTTGAGGATGCCCCACAGATGCTCAATAGGGTTTAGCTCTAGAGACATACTTGGCCAGTCCATCACCTTTACCCTCAGCTTCTTTAGCAAGGCAGTGGTTGTCTTGGAGGTGTGTTTGGGGTCGTTATGTTGGAATACTGCCCTGCGGCCCAGTCTCCGAAAGGAGGGAATCATGCTCTGTTTCAATATGTCCCAGTACATGTTGGCATTTATGGTTCCCTCAATGAACTGTAGCTCCCCAGAGCCGGCAGCACTCATGCAGCTCCAGACCATGACACTCCCACCACCAAGCTTGACTGTAAGCAAGACACACTTGTCTTTGTACTCCTCACCTGGTTGCCGCCACACACGCTTGACACCGTCTGAACCAAATAAGTTTATCTTGGTCTCATCAGACCACAGGACATGGTTCCAGTAATCCATGTCCTTAGTCTGCTTGTCTTCAGCAAACTGTTTGCAGGATTTCTTGTGCATCACCTTTAGAAGAGGCATCCTTCTGGGATGACAGCCATGTAGACCAATTTGATGCAGCGTGTGGCATATGGCCTGAGCACTGACAGGCTGACCCCTCACCCCCACAACCTCTGCAGCAATGCTGGCAGCACTCATACGTCTATTTCCCAAAAACAACCTCTGGATATGACGCTGAGCATGTGCACTCAACTTCTTTGGTTGACCATGGCGAGGCCTGTTCTGAGTGGAACCTGTCCTGTTAAACCCCTGTATAGTCTTGGCCACCGTGCTGCAGCTCAGTTTAAGGGCCTTGGCAATCTTCTTATAGCTTAGGCTATCTTTATGTAGAGGAACAATTCTTTTTTTTCAGATCCTCAGAGATTTTTTGCCACGAGGTGCCATGTTGAACTTACAGTAGCCAGTATGAGAGAGTGAGAGCGATAACACCAAATTTAACACACCTGCTCCCCATTCACACCTGAGACCTTGTAAAACTAACAAGTCACATGGCACTGGGGAGGGAAAATGGCTAATTGGGTCCAATTTGGACATTTTCAGTTAGGGGTGTACTCACTTTTGTTTCCAGCGGTTTAGACATTAATGGCTGTGTGTTGAGTTATTTTGAGGGGACAGCAAATTTACACTGTTATACAAGCTGTACACTCACTACTTTACACTCACCCTTGAAGGACAACCACACACCTGAATACCCCCTCCACCAAATTATTTGGAGGTGTGGTCCAATACTTTTGGCAATATAGTGTGGATGAGCAAGTCTGGGCTGGAGGAACTTGACTGGCCTGCACAGAGTCCTGACCTCAACCCGATAGAACACCTTTGGAATGAATTAGAGTGGAGACTGCGAGCCAGGCCTTCTCGTCCAACATCAGTGCCTGACCCAACAAATGCGCTTCCGGAAGAATGGTCAAACACTCCCATTGACACACTCCTAAACCTTGTGGACAGCCTTCCCAGAAGAGTGGAAGCTGTTATAGCTGCAAAGGTTGGGCCAACTCAATATTGAACCCTACGGACTAAGACTGGGATGCCATTAAAGTTAATGTGCATTTAAGGTAGGCGTCACAATACTTTACTACAATATATAGTCTGCGCACACCAATGGTTATCAATATCTTTTGTAAGTGAGGTCTCTAGACACAGTATTCTAAATGAAGTCTATCTAAAGATCTATATAGAGGAGTCAGAACCCCCTTTCTCCTGGTGGTGATCCCACTAGTGATCACTAAATATCTATATAGAGGAATCAGAGCCTCCTTCCTCCTGCTGGTGACCCCTCTAGTGACAACTAAAGATCTATATAGAGGAGTCAGAGCCTCCTTCCTCCTGCTGGTGACCACTCTAGTGATCACTAAATATCTATATAGAGGAAATCAGAGCCTCCTTCCTCCTGCTGGTGACCCCTACAGTGACAACGAAATATCTATATAGAGGAATCAGAGCCTCCTTCCTCCTGCTGGTGACCCCTCTAGTGACAACTAAAGATCTATATAGAGGAGTCAGAGCCTCCTTCCTCCTGCTGGTGACCACTCTAGTGACAACTAAAGATCTATATAGAGGAAATCAGAGCCTCCTTCCTCCTGCTGGTGACCCCTACAGTGACAACGAAATATCTATATAGAGGAATCAGAGCCTCCTTCCTCCTGCTGGTGACCCCTCTAGTGACAACTAAAGATCTATATAGAGGAGTCAGAGCCTCCTTCCTCCTGCTGGTGACCACTCTAGTGACAACTAAATATCTATATAGAGGAAATCAGAGCCTCCTTCCTCCTGCTGGTGACCCCTACAGTGACAACGAAATATCTATATAGAGGAATCAGAGCCTCCTTCCTCCTGCTGGTGACCCCTCTAGTGACAACTAAAGATCTATATAGAGGAGTCAGAGCCTCCTTCCTCCTGCTGGTGACCACTCTAGTGACAACTAAAGATCTATATAGAGGAAATCAGAGCCTCCTTCCTCCTGCTGGTGACCCCTACAGTGACAACGAAATATCTATATAGAGGAATCAGAGCCTCCTTCCTCCTGCTGGTGACCACTCTAGTGACAACTAAAGATCTATATAGTGGAAATCAGAGCCTCCTTCCTCCTGCTGGTGACCACTCTAGTGATCACTAAATATCTATTAAGAGGAATCAGAGCCTCCTTCCTCTTGCTGATGATCCCTCTAGTGAAAACTAAAGATCTATACAGTGTATAGAGGGATCAGGACTTCCTTCCTCCTGCTGGTGATCGCTATAGTGTGAACGGAAAATCTATTTAGGGGAATCAGGACTTACTTTCTCCTGTTGGTGATCCTTCTAGTGATAACTGAAGGTCTATATAAGGGAATCAGGACCTCCTTCTTCCTGCTGATGATCCCTCTAGCGATAACTAAAGATCTGTATCAGGGAATCAGGACCTCCTTCCTCCTGCTGGTGATCGCTATAGTGTTAACGGAAAATCTACATAGAGGAATCAGGACCTTCTGCCTCCTGCTGGTGTTCCCTAGTGATGCATTCCACAATTCTATTTGATCTCTCCACTACAAGGCCACTCTCCTTTCTCATTTTGCAATCATCTGAAATAAGCACCATCAGATCCCCCAATGCCCACCAGATGCATAGATGCAGATATCCATCTCTCAATGATGTGGCCAGCCAGTGTGCAGCTAGTAAGTCTCAGGAGCTGCTGCCAATCACCAGGCTTGTGGGTGGCACTGCAACTGTAATCAAGCTGTACATGGTGGCTGTACATCAGCATGTACAAGCTTTGGTCCAGAGCATATCCTATGAGGACAACACTGCTTCTGGTTAGGAAGGAGCTCAGGGAGTGTTGTCACCCTAGAACAGAAAATTAAGGAATTGGAGGGATCACTTCGTATCATGCATGCAACAAAAAAACGCAACTACCATCTTTATATTCTATGAGGTCTCTGCGTTTTTAAAATGTATAATGTTTTGAGAGTTTTAAGTCGTTTTCTAGCCAAAAATGCAGATTTTATTGTGTGCAAAGAAATGAAAAAAATTGCTCAGGCAGCAAATTGGTTAAAGCAACCATTCCATGAAAGGCACACCAAGGCTGTGATTGGCAATCCCTTTCTGCAGATTCTAGTTGTCTGGCTTATACACTGACCTGTTTCCTTTAACTGGTCCCCGGCTACATGTAAGCCTCATTACACTATGACAGGTGGCAATGAGCCGCACAGAATGTAAAATATGAATAAACGTCTGATGATAATAATGTGCAATAGTTTAATGAGCAATCTAAATTAGTCATCTGTTGCATGGATGTATGCTTACAGAACAATATCAGGCAGCAGATAATCAATATAGTAATTAGAATGAGTCTGCATACATTATATGAAACTTACAGATCTGTAAGCAAATCGTGTGCATGCTAAAGCCCAATAAAGAGACCAAAACCTTAGCGTTTTTTCAACATTTAACAGTTATTCATGCCCTATAAAATTTTTGTGTTTGTGTCCAGCATTTACATATTTTGAGGTTCACCTCCAGGTCACACAGAGCTGCTTCCCTGAACTTCCAGTTGGGGAGTGTGCACTACAAATCCACTTCCTGCAAAGTGAAGCTTCCTTTCATTTACTAAGCTCTGGAGCAACCACACTTGCAAACTGCACAGTATAATTGCCTTTAGTAAATCCCACACACACCCTAGGCACTATAAGTACCCTGTGCACACTGCACACCCTCAGCATGACATCCAAGCAGGCACACCAAGGACCCCCAACCACACCGCCCTTGTGTGCCCAATGCAAGCATTGCAAGCACGAACAACGAGAAGGACCCCCCTGTCACACTGTGTGGGCACGTTGCTAAGAACCCAAGCCGCACTGCTCTTGTGTGCCCTATGCCCAGCACCCGAGCAAGCACAATGAGAAGGAGGTCCTACCACACTGCCCATGCATGCCCTATGGCTGACACCCAAGCACGCATAAAATAAGAACGACCCAGCCGGGAGTGCGCACAATAGGATGGCTCTGTGGAGACCCTCCAAGCAAGTGGAGCCACCCTGGAAGCGGATATTATGGACACCAAACTTTACAAAGTCAATTTTGCTGCAAAGAATATCTGTGCAAAAAAAGGAGACAGGGAGAAAGCAAGAAGATAAGGTATGCTAGCATATTTATTTTTTATCAGCAAAGGTTTAAGGCTGCTTTCACACTGGGGCATTGAGGGTGTCGGCGGTAAAGCGCCGCTATTTTTAGCAGCGCTTTACTGTTGTTTTAGCGGCGCTGTTCGGCCGCTAGCGGGCTTTTAACCCCCGCTAGCGGCCAAAGAAGGGTTAAAACCGGTGTACACCGCTCCTACAGCGCTGCAAAGATGCGGTTTGCAGGACTTTCTTGTACCATCCTGCCAGCGCTCCAGTGTGAATGCACTCGGGCTTTCGCACTGGAGTGAGAGGAGAGGCACTTTACAGGTACTATGCAGGAGCTATTTTTAGCTATAGTGCCTCATTGTGAAAGCAGCCTAACACTTTAACGTGGTTCTAAAGGCTCAAGGTTTTTTACCTTCATGCATTCTATGCATGAAGGTAAAAAAACCTTCTGTGTGCAGCAGCCCCCCAACCCCCCCTAATACTTACTGGAGTCCCATCACGATCCAGTGATGTGCACGAGAGCCTCGGCTCTCCGGAGACTCTACCTCCTCACTGGCTGAGACAGCAGCGGGAGCCATTGGCTGTTAATAACAGCCAGTGAGCCAATGAGGACAGAGAGGAAATGGGGCCGAGCCGTGGCTCTGTGTCTGAATGGACACACAGCAGCTGCTTGGAAGCCCCCAGAGCCAGCTGCTTGGTTTTGGTACACTCGGCAGGAGGGAGGGGCCAAGAGCGCCGGTGAGGGGGGGCGGGGGAGAGAAAAGGAGGATTGGGGCTGCTCTGTGCAAAACCACTGCACAGGGCAGGTAAGTATAACATGTTTGTTTTTTTTTTTTTTATTGCCTTTAATATCACTTTAAGGGCTTGTTCACACTAGTGGTTGGGGGCGGTAAAACCGCCTCCCCAACCGTTGCCCCCAATAGTTGCAGAGGCAGCAGCCCAGGGTGTAGGAATTACAACTCCTGTTGCTTTTGGTGGGTGTAGCGCCTGCCAAATGGGACCTATTCAAGTGAATGGGGCTGCTCCCCAAGTGCAATGTGCGTGCTTGTGGAATACTAGTGTGGGATTAAAGGGGTTAAAGTAGCTGGGGAGGGGGCAATACACCGCCTCCTCACTGCCTCTCAAATACTCTCTGCGGAGCAGTCCCAATGCAAATCACTCTTCAGACAGCAAAGCTAAAGCCGGCCATAGATGGATCGAAACTCGGCTGGTTCAGCAGGAACTGGCAAAAACTGTGATCTATCTATGAGCAGGGCTGGAAGTACTGAAGTCAGTCATTAAAGTGGTTGTAAAGCCTAAACATATTTTACCTTATGACATTCCTTGCTTGCCTTAAGGTAAAAAATGTTTAGGTGTCAGCATCACCCCCTCAGCCCCCCTTTACTTACCTGAGACACCTTTCGATCCAGCGCCGTGCACATCAGCAGTTCGTTTCCCCCTCACTTCCGGGTCGCACTGGTTTTGCTGGGGCACTGGGAGCCATTGGCTCCCGGTGCTGTCAATCAAAGCCAGTGACAACAGAGCGGGAGGACGGGGCCGAGTCCCGCTGTCTGTGTCAATGGACGCAGCGCGCACAAGTGCCCCCATGGGAAGCGGCTTCACTGGACAGAGAGGAGGGGCCAGGACACGACACGAAAAGAGGAGGTTCCCGGCCGCTCTGTGCAATTCCATTACACAGAGTAGGTGAGTATAGACATGTTTGTTATTTATTTATTTATTTTTATTTACCTTTACAAACTCTTTAAGCCTAGTACACATGCTAGATTATCGGATAAATGATTGTCCGTTTTTTTTTTTTTGCATGCTAGTCTCCATATCAAAAACGAATAGGTTATTAAAATACGAAAATTCTCGTATGACAGAATAAAAAATCGGGAGTGATGTAATGTATTTGTATTGTATTTTTGGATGAAAACTGAACTGATTAAAGGGATATTAAAGGTTCCCTTTTTTTTTTTCTTTTAAAGTAACAAACATGTTATACTTACCTCCTCTGGGCAGTTGGATCCTCCTCTTCTGGGGTCCCTCGGTGGCGCTCCTGGTTCCTCCCCGCATTGAGTGACCCGTCGGAGAAGCGCTCTCCTTTGGGGCACCCGTGCGGGTGCGCTCCCGTGACCTGCTTCTGCGTCCATAGTCACAGACAGCAGTACTCGGCACCGCCCCCCCCGGCACCCACATCATTGGATTTGATTGACAGCAGTGGGAGCCAATGGCTGCTCTGCTATCAATCTATCCAATCAAGAGCCGAGACACCGGCCAGAGATGGTGTGCACGTCATGGGAACGAACGGGTTTAGGTGAGTAAAACGAGGGGGGTGGAGCTGGGGGGCTGGTGGACTACCATAGAATGCATTGAGGTGAAAAACTGGGAGGGTTTACAACCCCTTTAAATGAAAATCATACAATCTGGTATCGTACAAGAAAGATTTTCGTGTTTGTCCCTTCGAAAATTTTCTGATGAAAGCTGCGTGCTAGCGATCAGATTATCGTACGATCGCGTCGAAAGCAGTATTTTTTATACGATAATCTGATCGCGTGTATGAGGCTTTGGATTAACTTCAGTACAAGCAGTCTGTTTTTTTTTTTTTTTCATGTGATCGCTGTCGACGGGCTAAAGCCACCAGCAGTGATCATTGTATTCTGACAGTGGGGGAAACCTCCCGCTGTCAGAATATAATAGCGCAACGGAGAGATACGGGAGGGAAAAATCGAGCGATTTTCTTTTTTTATAACCCATGGTTGAAGAAAAGAAAATGGCATAATCTAAGTCCCAAAATAAGCGAATGTAAAAATAATACAGCTAGCACAACAAAAGAAGCATAAATTGAGTTGTATTAGAAAGATTTCACAAGATATATATATAGTAAAAACCTGAGAGATAGCCATCCCTGATCTATCCTATCACTAGACATACTGCAGCTACTGACAATTCCAGGCATGCAATGCAGAGAGGCAACAGGTCCAGGATGATGACAACACGTACAGATAACAAATACAATCGCTCAGTAAGGAAATCTGGTGGAGGATGACGAGCTTTCGGTGTGTGTTGTCACCATCCTGGTCCTGGATATGGACCTGTTGCCTTTTTGCCTGTAATTGTCAGCAGTTTGCATTAGGTGTAATGATGAGATAGAGTCCTGGGATGGTGTTTTACTACGCCTTGTCCTTTTTTTTTTTTTTCTAATACAAACCTTTTTTTTTATGCTACTTTGGTGTGGTAGCTTTATTATTCCAATCATTCTGATGGGTACGTCATCAACCAAAGGGAGCCGAGAGCAACTGGTAGCCTCCGAGCCCCTGACTGCGGACCAGGGTGCATGGTGGAAGATCTCAGTGTCTATACCACTTCTCAAATGGAATTTTCTGACCTGCAAAATAAAGATCTGCAACAAAAACGACCGATATGATCTCAGCCATATAGAGTGTCAGCTTCTACGGAAAGTTCCCAGCTGCCCAGACGGTCCCTTCTCATGCAGCATCATTCTATATTAAGCCCTGTATCCTCCCCCCCCCCCCCCCAGACCAGATCATTGAAGAGGCTGCGGAGATAATCAGTCCCCGCTGATGATCGCTGCCGATCGCTGCTTTCCTCTTCCCAGAGAAACTCTCCGCAGTCTCTTCATCCCGTAGACCGCAGTGTGTCCCCCGTGTCACCCTGTCATCAAGCACACCCGTTCTCTTCCCTGCACCTTACGGGCACAGCTGCACCTGAGGTTTTTCCTTTTAGTCGCTTGCAGGAAATTTAACCCTTCGAGGGCAAGCACCGTGAACAAAAAAAAAAAAAAAAATCAGTACATTGCAAATGAAGCAACTGTCAACAAAGGCTTGAGCCCCCCTCTTTCCCATGATGCCAATCCCTGTCATCCTGTCATTCTCCTACCTGCAGAGCTGTTCTTGTGTGCTCCACGTCCTTTCCTGCTCTGTCCCTGCACACTGTGCTCCTGTACACAGAGCCCGCCCACTCCCACTGCATGAGTGTCACACAGGGCAGCCAATGGGCAGTCGCCCACTCCACTCCCACTCTCTGCCTGTGCTGTGAACCTGAGGACTCCACTTCTGGCCGCTGTTAGGAGAGCACAATGCAGCCTACACACACACACACACACACACACACACACACACACACACACACACACACCATGGCGAGAACATGGCGGAGGTGGGGGGGGGGGTGCGCCTTGAAGTGGCCATACAAGCACCGATCTGTGAGCGATCAAAGTACGAGAGACCGCAAGCAAGCGATTCATTGTCGATTAAAACATCCAACGACGCAACACATACAGTATTGATTGAAAACACGACCGATCAAAAATTATCTATTCAAAGCGGCCGTTTAATTGACCTGTATTACGATCAGTTCAGATGTGCAGGCGCCTTGAAGTGGTCATACAAGCACCGATCTGTGAGCGATCAAAGTACGAGAGACCGCAAGCAAGCGATTTATTGTCGATTAAAACATCCAACGACACATACAGTACAGATTGAAAAGTAGACCGATCCAAAACGATCTATCAAAAGCGGCCATTTAATTGACCTGTATTACGATCAGTTCAGACGTGCGTGCGTCTTGAAGTGGCCATACACGCACCGATCTGTGAGCAAAGTAGAAGCGTCAGCAAGCAAGTGATTCCTTGTCGATTAATACATCCAACGACGCAACACTAATGCGACACGGTCGGACATTGATCGGACATTCCGACAACAAAATCCATGTATTTTTTCCGACGGATGTTGGCTCAAACTTGTGTACATACGATCGGAATGTAACCGATCGGATTTTGTTGTCGGAAAATTTTTATATCCTGCCCTCAAACTTTGTGTGTTGGAAATTCCGACAGAAAAAGTCAGATGGAGCCCACACACGATCGGAATTTCCGACAACAGAATCCGATCGCACTTTTTCCGTCGGAAAATCCGACCGTGTGTACAGGGCAATACAGTATTGATTGAAAATACGACCGATCAAAAACCATCTATTAAAAGCGGCCGTTTAATTGACCTGTATTACAATCACCGATCTGTGAGCAATCAAAATATAAGCGTCAGCAAGCAAGTGATTCCTTGTCGAATAATACATCCAACGACGCAACACATACAGTATTGATTGAAAATACGACCGATCATAAACGATCTATTAAAAGCGGCCATTTGATTGACCTGTATTATGATCAGACATGCGTGCAAACGTTCATTTGATCGATCAGAAATGATCAATAGGGGCTCATTCGCAGTGTGAAGAGTCGTTTGTTTATGCGTCCAGAGCAGCACGGAGCTGCATGTAGGCAGCCTAACTCATTTAGACATGCGGTTGAAGGGCAGTAAAAAGGCTCACTTAGAGTGGCCATAAACGCACCGATCTGTGAGTGATCAAAGTACGAGAGACCGCAAGCAAGCGATTCATTGTCGATGAAAACATCCAACGACGCAACACATACAGTATTGATTGAAAACACGACCGATCAAAAATGATCTATTAAAAGCAGCCGTTTAATTGACCTGTATTACGATCAGTTCAGACGTGCATGCACATGAAGTGGCCATACACGCACCGATCTGTGAGCAATCAAAGTAGAAGCGTCAGTAAGCAAGTGATTCCTTGTCAATTAATACATCCAACGACGCAACACATACAGTATTGATTGAAAACACGACCGATCAAAAATGATCTATTAAAAGCAGATGTTTAACTGACCCGTATTACGATCAGTTCAGACGTGCATGCAAATGTTCATTTGATCGATCAGAAATGATCAATAGGGGCTCATTTGCAGTGTGAAGAGTCGTTTGTTTATGCGTCCAGAGCAGCACGGAGCTGCATGTAGGCAGCCTAAGACATGTGGTTGAAGGGCAGTAAAAAGGCGCACTTGGGTTATGCAGCTTAACAATGATCTGAATTACACCAGCAAGTCCACCTCTGGCTCAAAAAACAAAACAAAAAAAAAACAAAAAAAAAAAACCTGTGTAGCTCCGCTGTCGAATCGCTTTGTAGGCGCTTTGGCAGCAGTGCCCATTCATTTCAATGGGCAGGGGCGGTGGAGAAGCAGTATATACACCGCTCCTCCACCGCCCCAAAGATGCTGCTTGCAGGACTTTTTTTTTATGTCCTACCAGCGCAGCGCCCCAGTGTGAAAGCACCCGCGCTTTCACATTGGGGTGGCGGGGAGGCGTTTTTCAGGTGCTTTACAGGCGCTATTTTTAGCCCTTTAGCGCCTGAAAAATGCCTCAGTGTGAACGGGGTCTAACTGATAATTGCGCGGTCATGCCACGCTGTACACAGATACAATGTATTCCTTATATTTCCACAAATAGAGCTTTCTTTTGGTGGTCTTTGATCACCTCTGCCTTTTTCTGTTTTTTTTTTGGTGCTATAAACAAAAAAAGACACAATTTAAAAACAAAAAAAAACAAAACAAAAAAAAAAAAACAATATTTTTTTATTTCTGCTATAAAATATATCCAATAAGAAATGTAAAAAAAATCAAAATTGCATTTCTTCATAAATTTAGGCCAATGTGTATTCAGCTACATGTTTTTGGTAAAAAAAAAAAAATCCCAATATTGATTGATATACGCAAAAGTTACAGCGCCTGCAGACTATACGTCCTATCAAAAATGATCTATTAAAAGCGGCTGTTTAATTGACCTGTATTACGATCAGTTCAAACGTGCCTGCACATGCTCAATCGATCGATCAAAAATGATCAATAGGGGCTCATTCGCAGTGTGAAGAGCTGTTTAATTATGCGTCCAGAGCAGCACGGAGCTGCATGTAGGCAGCCTAACTCATTTAGACATGTGGTAGAAGGGCAGTAAAAATGCGCACTTGGGTTATGCAGCTGAACAATGATCCGAAACACAGCAGCAAGTCCACCTCTGAATGGCTCAAAATAAATAAATAAATAAGGTTTTTGGGTGTCCTAGTCAAAGCCCAGCCGCTCTGGAAGATTTACCCCCCTTCATGACCAGGACATTTTTTTGCGATATGCCGTTATTTTAACTGACAATTACATGGTTGTGCGACGCTGTACCCAAATAAAATGTATGGCATATTTTTTCCCCACAAATAGAGCTTTCTTTTAATGGTATTTGATCACCTCTAGATTTTTTATTTTTTGCGCTATAAACAACAAAAGGCCGACAATTTTGAAAAAAAATAACAATATTTTTTACTTTCTGCTATGAAATATATTCAATAAAAAAATGTAAAAAGCGAATTTCTTCATAAATTTAGGCCAATATATATTCTGCTAAAAAATCCCAATAAGCGTATATTGATTGGTTTATGCAAACATTATAGCGTCTACAAACTATGTGATATTTTTTGTGGAATTTTTATTTAATTTATTTTATACTAGTAATGGCGGAGATCAGCGACTTATAGCGGGACTGCAATATTGCGGTGCACAATCTGACACTGACTGAAACTTTTTACACTTTGCCTGGAACCAGTGACACCAATACAGTGATCAGTGCTAAAAATATGCACTGTCACTGTACTAATTACACTAGCTGGGAAAGGGGTTAACATCTAGGGCAATTAGCTGTGTGCCTAGCCAGTGTTTGTGTGTTAATTGTGTGCTGCTTTAGTAGGGAGAGGTAATGAATTCAGGAACATAGAATCCATCTTTTACCCCCTGTCAAAACGGCGATTGAGTGCCCGGCAACCCGCAGATCAGCTTCTGTTGTGAATTATGACAGCAAAAGCGGCCCGCCGGGGGCACGCATGCGTCCCCTACAGGCGGAAGTCCAGAATCCTGTATGTGTGTGTATGTATGTATATATATATATATATATATATATATTCCAATGCACAATTGCTGCACTGTAGCAGTAAACCTGCTAAGCAGTCAAGCTGCAACAGGCAGCAGATGGGGGTGTTTACATGCCGTGGTCATGATGTAAAATCTATCCGACATGTAGCAATTGCTGCCGAACGCAACATATTCAGGTTAACCGAGAAGTGCCGCAAACCCCGAGCAACCGCTTGCATTACATTTTGTTATAGGACCCAATCCTCTATATTGTACTAAGCTGGTCTAAATAAATGTTAAACTTTATTATACTTATATAAAAACATCAAAGCTATACAAACTTTATGTAAGAAATGTTTCATATAAGATAGATAGATGTACAGTATATACAGTATCAGACATCCCAAGTTTCCCGTGAGTCACAGGAGTCTCCCGCAGTTGGCTGCGGGCTCCCGGACACCCGCGAGCGCCAGGCGATCTCCCAGCTGGGCCTGTCACTCAGCCACAAACAGAAGACAGAGAAGCCCGAGCGGCTGAATGGAGTACAGCCGTGGCGGCCGCTCGGGCTGCTCTGTCTTCTGTCTGTGGCCAGGGAAGGGGGCGGGACAGAGCCTTGAGCACTCCGCTGGTGGAAACTGATGAGGTGACACTGAAGAACACTGATGGGTTGCACTGGTAGGCACTGATGGACACTGATGGGCTGCACTGGTGGACACCGATGAGGTGGCACTGATGGACACCGATAGGCTGAACTGGTGAGATGGCACTGAAGGAGGGCAGGAAACATCACCTCCCTGAAATTAGTTTTTTTACCTATTTTGTTACATTACAGCCTTTAGTTCAATGTTTTTTTAATCTGAATTATATGTGATGGATCAGAACACAATAGTCTAAATTGCTGAAGTAAAATTAGAAAATTATATACATAAAACTATTTTTCAGAAATAAAAAACTGATAATTGGCATGTGCGTATGTATTCACCCCCTTTGTTGTGAAGTCCATAAAAAGCTCTGGTGCAACCAATTACCTTCAGAAGTCACATAATTAGTGAAATGATGTCCACCTGCTGTGTGCAATGTAAGTGTCACATGATCTATCATTACATATACACACCTTTTTTGAAAGGCCCCAGAGGCTGCAACACCTAAGCAAGAGGCACCACTAACCAAACACTGCCGTGAAGACCAAGGAACTCTCCAAACAAGTAATGGACAATGTTGTTGAGAAGTCCAAGTCAGGGTTAGGTTATAAAAAAAATATCCAAATCTTTGTTGAGCCCTAGGAGCACCATCAAATCTATCATAACCAAATGGAAAGAACATGGCACAACAGCAAACCTGCCAAGAGACGGCCAAAACTCACGGACCGGGCAAGGAGGGCATTAATCAGAGAGGCAGCACAGAGACCTAAGGTAACCCTGGAGGAGCTGCAGAGTTCCACAGCAGAGACTGGAGTATCTGTACATAGGACGACAATAAGCCGTACGCTCCATAGAGTTGGGCTTTATGGCAGAGTGGCCAGAAAAAAGCCATTACTTTCAGCAAAAAAACAAAATGGCACGTTTTGAGTTTGCGAAAAGGCATGTGGGAGACTCCCAAAATGTATGGAGGAAGGTGCTCTGGTCTGATGAGACTGAAATTGAACTTTTTAGCCATCAAAGAAAATGCTATGTCTGGCGTAAACCCAACACATCACTTCACCCAAAGAACACCATCCCCACAGTGAAACTTGGTGGTGGCAGCATCATGCTGTGGGGATGTTTTTCAGCAGTCAGGACTGGGAAACTGGTCAGAGTTGAGGGAAAGATGGATGGTGCTAAATACAGGGATATTCTTGAGCAAAACCTGTACTATTCTATGTGTGATTTAAGGCTAGGACGGAGGTTCACCTTCCAGCAGGACAATGACCCCAAATACACTGCTAAAGCAACACTTGAGTGGTTTAAGGGGAAACATGTAAATGTGTTGGAATGGCCTAGTCAAAGCCCAGACCTCAATCCAATAGAAAATCTGTGGCCAGACTTAAAGATTGCTGTTCACAAGCGCAAAACATCCAACTTGAAGGAGCTGGAGCAGTTTTGCAAGGAGGAATGGGCAAAAATCCCAGTGGTAAGATGTGGCAAGCTCATAGAGACTTATCCAAAGCGACTTGGAGCTCTGATAGGCGCAAAAGGTGGCTCTACAAAGTTTTGACTTTAGGGGAGTAAATAGTTATGCACATTGACTTTTTCTGTTAGTTTGTCCTATTTGTTGTTTGCTTCACAAAAAAAAACATTTTCGAAGTTGTGGACATGTTCTGTAAATTAAATGATGCAAATCCTCAAACCATCCATGTTAATACCAGGTTATGAGGCAACAAAACATGAAAAATTCCAAGGGGGTGAATACTTTTGCAAGGCACTGTGTATATATATCTATACATATATATATATTATTATATTATTATTACACAGGATTTGTACAGCACCAACAATATTATATATACAGTATATCTACCTAAACATTGACCTTCATGGAAAGAGCACCAGTATGGATGAACAGAGTGATTTTGCTTCTTTATTTTAACTGCTTTTTTATTTATTTTTCTGTAAAAAATGTAAAATACTTAGACTAATCAACAGCTGTTTTTTGGCACAAGGATAGGTCCAGGATAGTTGAAAGAACCTTCTGTAACCCTCAGGAGCCATTTAAAACCCAGTGGCACCCAAACTGCCAAAAACTACTTTGATTTCATCTTTCCCATTAATTCCAATGAATGTTGCCAAAAATCTCTAAAACTTTAAGCAAACACTGCGATTTTGCTCATTCCGAATCACCAGCTATTTTTTTTAAAGCTGTAGATTTAAAAAGAATGAAAACAACTTTTGCAAATGCATGAATGTTTTAGAGTTCATAAGGGATTTTAATGACTGGGCTTAGAGATACTTTAAAGTTAAAGTGACACTGAACAATATCCTTATTCTTCAAATTTAATCCATACACATCCACTAGTTAATGACCCCGTAATCTATTTTTCATGAAATTGTTTCTAAGTGCTCTTTCACACTGGCGGTAATGCTTACCAACTTCTGAAAAGTAATCTGTGGTGGATCGTTTTTCAGGGGGCAGTATAGCAGAAGCTAGAAGGCGTTTGGGAGGAGCTACTGCTGACCCCTGAAGTTCTGTTTTTTTGTTTTTCTTTTATTTACTTTTTTCATAAATTGGCAAACGCAAATTGTACATTGCTGGATTGTGCTGCAGACGTTTGGCTTGCAGTTGTGGTGCGGCATCATTGATCTCAATTGGCACGTTGGACAGGCAGTGTCACCTTTCAAGCTCTGCAACCCAAGTTAAAAATTCTGTGGCCGTGAATTAAAGCATCGCAGTAGTGGCATGTGTACAGCCCTGTCCTGCTGTAATGTACAAATTCCTGTCTGCGGCCTGGGGAGCCGTATATTATAATTCTTTTACTTTCTTCATCTTTTGAAAATGTTATGTCACAACTGGTGGCTGCTGGGAATCCTTGTCTGTTATGGTTTAAGATCGTGCTGCATTATATGGGTATTAAAATAGCTGGCATCCTTTGTGCCTGGTTTTTACCAACAGGGTTTAATCTGATGGTTCAATATAGGAGTTGCTCCACCAAAGATGGCAGTCACCACTGACCACTAATGAAAGAGATCACTCACCACTGATGAAGAGGACCTCACCACTGACCCCAACCAAGAGGAGGACACTCACTACTAGCTACAAATAAAAGAAAGTACTCACTGCTTTACCCCAAAGCAAAAGGTACTCACCAACAACCACAACTGAAAGAGAGCACTCAGCACTAACAACAGAGGTGACCACTGACCACCAACAGAAGGGTCACTTACCACTAATGAAAGGGAGCACTCACTGTTGACCACCAACAAAAAGGGACACTCACCAAAGACTACCAACATAAGCAACACTAAGCATTGGCCGCCACCAATGTAAGAATCACCACTGACCACTGAAATAGAAGTTACTCACAACTGACTACCAATGAAAGGGAGCACTCACTAGTGACCACCAATAAAAAGGCACTCACCACTAGCAATCAAGAAAAGGGTGCACTCACCACTGACCACCAATGTAAGCAGCAATCATCACTGACCATCATTGTAAGAGGCACCCCCTACCAGGGGCGGACTGACCATTGAGCCACTCGGGCACTGCCCGAGGACCCTGGGCCACTAGGGGGCCCCATCAGGGTTGCCAGCCTCAGTAAAACCAAAAATCTGTGTTTTTTTTCACATCTGTCTCTGAAATGTCCCTTACCGACATCCTTTTGGTCTAAAAATCCCGAGATTATAGCTGCCCCACCTCTTCAGTACCTTCTCAGCCAATAGAAACATGTCTGTGTATACTGTGTGATTGTATACTGTGTGTGTGTATACTATGTGGCCCCATAATCTCTGATTGCCTGGGGGCCCCATAATCTCCTGTTGCCCAGGGGCCCCATGAGTTGTCAGTCTGCCCCTGCCCCCTTCTGACTACCAAGGAAAGGGGGCACTCTGTACTGATCACCAATGAAAGAGGTGCTCACCCCTGACCTCCAAACAAAAAGGCACTTACCAGTGACTACCATAGAAAAAGGGGCACTCCCCAAAGTCTACCAACATAATAGGCACTCACCACTGACTACCAATATAAGAGTAATTCATCACTGACCAACAATATAGGCAGCACTACTGACCACAAATGAGAGGCAGCACTTTCTACTGATGATCAGCATAAAAGATACTACTGACCAGCAATGAAAGATGCACTTACCATTAACCAGAGAAAAGGGGCATTTACTGCTGACCATCAACAAAAGGGGACCTTACCACTGACCACCAATAAAAGGGGACCTTACCACTGACCACCAATAAAAGGGGACCTTACCCCTGTTCACCAACAAATGAAGGAACTTACCATAGGCCACCAACAAAAGGGAGTACTCACAAATGACCACCAACAAAAAGTGGCACTCACCACTGACCAGCGATAAGAAGGCATTCATCCCTGACCACTAATGAAAGAGGATCTCACTGTTGGCCACCAACAAAAAGGGACACTCACCAAAGACTACCAACATAAGCAACACTCAGCACTAGCCACCAATGTAAGAATCACCACTGACCACTGAAATAGAAGTTACTCATAATGGACTACCAATGAAAGGGAGCACTCACTAGTAACCACCAATAAAAGAGGCATTCACCACTAGCAATCAACAAAAGGGCACATTCACCACTGACCATAAATGTAAGCAGCAATCACCACTGACCATCATTGTAAGAGGCACCTACCCAACGACCAAGGAAAGGTGGCACTCCCTACTGATCACCAATGAAAGGGGAGATCATCCCTGGCCCTCAAACAAAAAGGCACTTACCTATGACTGCCATAGAAAAGGGGGCACGCTACAAAGACCACCAACATAATAGGCATTTACCACTGACTACCAAATATAAGAGTAATTCATCACTGACCACCAACATTAGGCAACACCACTGACCACAAATGAAAGGCAGCACCTTCTAGTGATCATCGGCAGAAAAGATACTGGAAAATGAACTAATGAGAGTAATTTTAGAATTATCAATCAGCTGTAGCACTTGAACGCCTCAAATGAGGAAAGTGGCAGGGTCTGCATCCCTTTTGATGTGATTTCCCTTTGGGAGTATCTCATCAAAAATTACATTGGGGATACCCAAAATCTGAATTGTATCTTAATGCAGATGTCTGGGAAAATCAGTAAGCCAATTACACAAGCAGGAAATTACATATCTAGTGGGGCGTTCTGACCGTCATCTGTGTACAGATCGCCTCCAGGTAACCATATTGCATTCTACAGAAAATTATAGCACTAAGGATTGAAAAGGATAGGTGATTTTTAATAACATTCAATTACAATATGACTTGTACAGAAATTGTATATGCCAGATTATCTTTGTCCCTCAAAAGTGGAGTTACCCTTTAAGCATGCTGGCAAGTGATATTGGTTTTTGCAGCAATCGCATTCGCTATATCAATTTTTAAATGAAGTTGGAGTTTCCATTTAAGAAAGGATTTGTGATTGGTTATTATGGATTACTGTCCTTTGTACGTTACTGTTGCTTTTTTTGCCCTGTCTTACGGAATGAGAATTATTTTAGGCAGGTAGAGCGTTGCTAGATACTGCAGGACCGCGCCATGCTGACGTCAGCCAGCATTACGCCACATAAATATTAAAGATCAATACTTTAAGAAACGATGACTACATTACTCTCTGCTTCGTATGACTATTTATGACTCATATAATGTTCGCTGAGTAAATATTTTAGCATCTTATACAGCAGAAGGTATTTTAAGGCCTAGGTAGCGATTTATGAGAGGTCAGAACCAATTTTCCTGCAATTATTTTTCTTTAATTGGTTCTTGGTTAATGTAGATTAATCATTTTCCAATGCCGCTCTGGGCAATTTCTGTACTTTTTTGCAACATTTCCACAAAGGCGAAAACAGTTCAGCAAAATACCTTTATAGATAGATAAATAGCCCAATTTATTTAGAACCAATTCCCTCGGCCACTCTTCATATGTTCACTTTGTGTTCTGATAACTGATAACTTCCAAGGAAAAATGTCTTATTTAAAGTGTTACTAAACCCACAACAGTAAAATCAGTCTGTAAATGTAGCAAAGCATGCTTGGTATACTCACTATGGAACCTAAGGGGTTAATCCTTTGCATTGGATAAAAAGGCTGTTTGATCATGTCTTCTCTGATCCTTCCCTTCTTCCACTGTCCCCAAACAATCTCCTGATAGTACAGAGCCTTGGGGGCATTCTGCACATGCTCTGTTTAGTGTGTATTGCAGTGGGGGGGGGGTGCATGTGATCTGCACAGGGCCAATCAGCTCTGTCCAGACAGAGGCTCATGTAGCCTCATAGGACAGTCAGAGGAAAATGAAAACGCCTCCTACAAGCTTTAACCAGTGCTTGGCCAGACACTGATAGAAGTCACACGACTGCTATATACTGCTGATGAGAAAAGGTATTTAACAGTTTATATCTACTAAAACAATTGCATTTCCATGTTCTGTGTACTGTGGGTGACCAAATATAGTGAATGCAGGGTCCTGGGTTTAGTAACACTTTAACTACCAAAAGAACTTTATCACAGTAACCCTATCATCCAACCTGAAAATTTTTGAATTATTTATTTAGAAAATTCAGTACAAAAGGAAAGTACAGTGGAACGTTGGATTACGAGCATAATTAGTTCCAGAAGAATGCTTGTAATGCAAAGCACTCGTATATCAAAGCGAGTTTCCCCATAGGAGTCAATGGAAACTCAGATAATTTGTTCCAAAGTGACTGCTATTGTATGCAGTACTGCTTGTGGCCAGAGGTGGGGGGTGCCGGAGACACTCGGAAACACTTGGAGGCTGCTCGGATGACTGGGAGAGGCTCGAAGACACTCGGAACGGAGTGTTTCCGAGTGGTTTTGAGTGTCACCGGCGCCCCCGCACCTCTGGCCAAATGTGGTACTACACACCCCAGAGGCTTGAAACCTGCATGTTTTGCGAGACAACACTCGCAAACCAAGTCAGGATTTAAAAAAAATAATAGCTTGTATTGCGAAACGCTTGTAAAACCGCATTACTCGCAATCCAAGGTATTACTGTAGTGGTAAAAGAAAAGAAACTGTCTGTCTAACCAATCACTATTCTTTATAGTTTGCATGGCATGTGTCTGTTCTCTGCCCACATGCTTTTTTTGCTATAATGTGTCCTTCTTTCCCATCTCTGAACATTGGGAGGCTACATTGCCTCGAAAAAGTATTCATACCTCTTGACATTTCGGACCTTTTGTCATGTTACAACCAAAAACTTGAATGTATTTTATTGGGATTTTATGTGATAGACCAACACAAAGTGGAACATACTCCATTTGTGAAGTGGAAGGAAAATAATAAATGGTTTTCAACATTTTTTACAAATAAACATGTAAAAAGTGTGGCGTGCTTTTGTATTCATTCACTTTGTAGAACCACCTTTCACTTTCAATTACAGCTGCAAGTATTTTTGGGGATGTCTCTACCAGCTTTGCACATCTAGAGAGTGAAATCTTTGCCCATTCTTCTTTTCAAAATAGCTCAAGCTCTGTCAGATTGGATGGAGAGCTTCTGTGAGCAGCAATTTTCAAGTCTTACCACAGATTCTCAATTGGATTTAGGTCTGGACTTTGACTGGGCCATTCTAACACATGAATATGCTTCGATCTAAACCATCCCATTGTAGCTCTGGCTGTATGTTTAGGGTCATTGTCCTGCTGGAAGGTGAACCTCCGGCCCAGTCTCAAGTCTTTTGCAGACTCTAATGCCGTTTACACACGACCGGACTTTTCGACAGCAAAGGTCCGACCAAACAAATCCGCCGGACAATTCGATCGCGTGTGGGCTTCATCGGACCTTTGCTGTCGAAAAACCAGACGGACAGAAATAGAATGTTTCAAATCTTTCCGATGGACTCGAGTCTGGTCGAAAAATCAGTTTGTCTGCATGCTAGTCCGACGGACGAACAAGACGCAAGGGCAGCTATTGGCTACTGGCTATGAACTTCCTTATTCTAGTTCGGTCGTACGTCATCACGTTCGAATCAGTCGGACTTTGGTGTGATCGTGTGTAGGCAAGTCCGTTGCGTCGAAACTCCGTCGGAACTCTAAAGTTCGTCAAAAATTCCTTCGGAGTTTAGTCCGTCGAAAGTCCGCTCGTGTGTATGCGGCATAACAGGTTTTCTTCTAAGATTGTCCTGTATTTGGCTCCATCCATCTTCCCATCAACTCTAATCAGCTTCCCTGCCCCTGCTGAAGAAAATCATCCTCACAACATGATGCTGCCACCACCGTGTTTCACGGTGGGGATGGTGTGTTCAGGATGATGTGCAGTGTTAGTTTTCCGCCACACATAGCGTTTTGCTTTTAGGGCAAAAAGTTCAATTTTGGTCTCATCTGACCAGAGCACCTTCTTCCACATGTTTGCTGTTTCCACATGGCTTCTCATAAACTGCAAAGCTTTGCCGGCAGTAGGGCGGCGCTGCCCATTAATTTCAATGGGCAGGGGTGCTTTAGAAGTGGTGTATTCACTGCTCCTACAGCGCTGCAAAGAAGCTGCTTGCAGGACTTTTTTTCACGTCCTGCCAGCGCAGCGCCCCAGTGTGAAATCACTTGGGCTTTCACACTGGGATTGCAGCTGAGGGTTTTTTCAGACACTTTACAGGTGCTATTTTTAGCGCTAAAGCGCCTGAAAAACGCCTCCAGTGTGAAAGGGGTCTAACAAACCTCTGAGGGCTTCAGAGAACAGCTGTATTTATACTAAAAATAAATTACACACAGATGGACTCTATTTACTAATTAGGTGACTTCTGAAAGCAATTGATTCCACTAGATTTTAGCGATGCCATCTGGTTCCTCCAAATATCTAGTCCAGGCTGTAGGCGTCTAGAGATACTACTCGCTATTGCCGGAGTATTGATAAGCTTTGTTTTAAAGCTCGTTTGTGAGTATATTTCTTGTTATTTTATGAATAAATGTTATCTTTGGTAATGCACAAGGTCGGTGCGCCCTGTTCTTTTTTGTATGTTTCAGTTCTAAAGGATACCCGTTATTCTAAGGAGGGCAGCAAGACCTGTGACACTCCACTGACTTAGATAAAGGGGTTGGCTGAGCCACTTAGCTGACCGGGCACAAGAGCACAGGAGATTGCTTTGTCCACTAGATTTTAGTTAGTTGTATCAGAGTAAAGGGGTCTGAATACAAATGCATGCCACACTTTTCAAATATTTAGTAACAAAAATGTACAACCATTTTCCTTCCACTTTACAATTATGTGCCACTTTGTGTTGGTCTATCACAAAAAGTCCCAATAAAATACATTTACGTTTTTGGTTGTATCATGACAAAATGTGGAAAATGTCAAGGGGTATGAATACTTTTTTAAGGCACTGTTTGTTAAAGAAGAGCTATGGCCAGGCAATGGTCACTCAAATATTGATACATCCTTACTAATCAGTAACCTTGAAAACAACCTCTGTAGTCTCGGACACTATGGTGTAATTCATCCTAAAATATATATGGGTATGGCGGCAAACAGACCTAGCCCCCCACCCCCTGCGGCTCTTGATTGATCACATTGGTCATCCTCTCGCACTAAACCCACCCCCCTCCCCGCTTAATCAGTGGCCTCACCTTATACTGCAGTAGAGGTGCTGGGAGGAGGACGAGGCGGCGGTGCACTGCTGAATCCGGGGTAGGCTGCTGATGGGGCTGATGCTTCTTCTCTCGGCCGAACAGACTGTCCTGAGACCTGTCCTAAGACTCCTGGCCAATTGGGGCTCAGGAGCCACCTCCTGATTGGCCGGGAGGAGAAGCAGGAAGACATTAGCGAATATTAATTTGCTAATGCCACACAAGTGGGTGGGCCGGGCACAGTGCTCTGCACCCCGAGCCCACCCTTTTTAAAGCCAATTATAGCCTCCGGCTCTAATCACGTACTTTAAAAAAAAAAACAAAACACATTGAAATCCATGTGTCCGGCGCCCTGCATGGAGATTAGGGGCCGGGTGCATGGATTAGGGGGGGCGGCGCCGCTTTCTAGCAAACTTTGCAATGAAAAACAGGGATTATTGGTTCACACACACATTGCAATACATGTTTAAGCTGGCCAACTGCCTCAAATTAATCCCTATTATGGCCAGTCCTACACTGCTCTGCCACTGCAAATGCTACGGTGGACACAATGCCAACATGGGGAAAAGCTACCAGGTTCAGGTCTGGTCACTAACCTGCAATTCAACAGAAGCAAGAAATACCTATGCTCAAATCCCAATAGCTTGTACATGTATTTTATCGATCAGGTGCTAAAGGGGTGTGACCACATAGTAACACTAACAATTCTGGATGAACCCTCTGCACACTGCTATTTACCCTTTCTAGCAAACTTTGCAATGAAAAACATGGACTTTGTGTCTGTTTGCCCCATGTTGGCATGGTGTCCACCGTAGCATTTACAGTGGCAGAGCAGAGTAGGACTGGCCATAAAAGGGATTACTTTGATGCAGTTGGCCGGCTTAAACATGTATTGCAATATGTGTGAACCAAAAATCCCTGTTTTATTTATTTTAAGTACTTACAGTGGAGACGGAAAGTATTCAGACCCCCTTAAATTTTTCACTCTTTGTTATATTGCAGCCATTTGCTAAAATCATTTAAGTTAATTTTGTTCCTCATTAATGTACACACAGCACCCCATATTGACAGAAAAACACAGAATTGTTGACATTTTTGCAGATTTATTAAAAAAGAAAAACTGAAATATCACATGGTCCTAAGTATTCAGACCCTTTGCTCAGTATTTAGTAGAAGCACCCTTTAGATCTAATACAGCCATGAGTCTTTTTGGGAAAGATGCAACAAGTTTTTCACACCTGGATTTGGGGATCCTCTGCCATTCCTCCTTGCAGATCCTCTCCAGTTCTGTCAGGTTGGATGGTAAACGTTGGTGGACAGCCATTTTTAGGTTTAAGTCAGGGCTCTGGCCGGGCCATTCAAGAACAGTCACAGAGTTGTTGTGAAGCCACTCCTTTGTTATTTTAGCTGTGTGCTTAGGGTCATTGTCTTGTTGGAAGGTAAACCTTCGGCCCAGTCTGAGGTCCTGAGCACTCTGGAGAAGGTTTTCGTCCAGGATATCCCTGTACTTGGCCGCATTCATCTTTCCCTCGATTGCAACCAGTCATCCTGTCCCTGCAGCTGAAAAACACCCCCACAGCATGATGCTGTCACCACCATGCTTCACTGTTGGGACTGTATTGGACAGGTGATGAGCAGTGCCTGGTTTTCTCCACACATACCACTTAGAATTAAGGCCAAAAAATTCTATCTTGGTCTCATCAGACCAGAGAATCTTATTTCTCACCATCATGGAGTCCTTCAGGTGTTTTTTTGCAAACTCCATGCGGGCTTTCATGTGTCTTGCACTGAGGAGAGGCTTCCATGGGGCCACTCTGCCATAAAGCCCCAACTGGTGGAGGGCTGCAGTCATGGTTGACTTTCTACAACTTTCTCCCATCTCCTGACTGCATCCCTGGAGCTCAGCCACAGTGATCTTTGGGTTCTTCTTTACCTCTCTCACCAAGGCTCTTCTCCCCCGATAGCTCAGTTTGGTCGGACAGCCAGCTCTAGGAAGGGACGTCAGAAACGTCTTCCATTTAAGGATTATGGAGGCCACTGTGCTCTTAGGAACCTTAAGTGCAGCAGAAATTTTTTTGTAACCTTGGCCAGATCTGTGCCTTGCCAAAATTCTGTCTCTGAGCTCTTCAGGCAGTTCCTTTGACCTCATGATTCTCATTTGCTCTGACATGCACTGTGAGCTGTAAGATCTTATATAGACAGGTGTGTGACTTTTCTAATCAAGTCCAATCAGTATAATCAAACACAGCTGGACTCAAATGAAGGTGTAGAACCATCTCAAGGATGATCAGAAGAAATGGACAGCACCTGAGTTAAATATATGAGTGTCACAGCAATGGGTCTGAATACTTAGGACCATGTGATATTTCAGTTTTTCTTTTTTAATAAAACTGCAAAAATGACAACAATTCTGTGTTTTTCTGTCAATATGGGGTGCTGTGTGTACATTAATGAGGAAAAAAATTGAACATAAATGATTTTAGCAAATGGCTGCAATATAACAAAGAGTGAAAAATTTAAGGGGGCCTGAATACTTTCCATCCCCACTGTATATAGCACCGTCAATTTACGCAGCACTTTACATATAGATTGTACATTCACATCAGTCCCTACCCTCAAGAAGCTTACAATCTAAGGTCCCTAACTCACATTCATACATACTAGGGACAATTTAGACAGGATCCAATTAACCTTCCAGCATGTCTTTGGAGTGTGGGAGGAAACCAGCGTACCCGGAGGAAACCCACGTGGACACAGGGAGAACATGCAAACTCCAGGCAGGTAGTGTCGTGGTTGGGATTCGAACCAGCAACCCTTCTTACTGCTAGGCGAAGGTGCTATCCACTACACCACTGTGCCACCCCTTTTCATTGCAATGCTTGCTAGAAAAGGTATATAGTAGTGTGCAGAGGGTTCATCCTGAATTGCCGGAAATGTGGTGCAAATTGTCATAGGACTTTGAACTCTCAAATTGCACCAGCGTGAACCAGGACTTAATCTGTAATTTAAATATACAGCAGGTGTTCAGGAAAAGGGGAGATACTGAGCCCAGACAATAACGACTTTGCTGTTTATATTGTGAATTTTGAGAATTATTTGTTCAATAGTGCCTGTAACTACAGAGGTCAGGGAAGACTTATTTTAAAGAGGATTTACTGCTTGTTAAAGTAGTATTAAAACCTCAGCATCTTTTAATTTAACCAATTGAGCACAAAAAAAAACATTCCCCAGTAAACTATTTTTTAAAATTCTTACCTCTGCACTTGCAGTTAGTTTCAATGCTGCTGGTTCCTGCTGTCTCAGTGCTGCTTCCTTGAACTTCTGGTCTCAACAGGAAAGAGTTGACAGTGGACAGTTTCCAGTCAGTCTCTTAGTTTGGAGAAGGAGGGAGGAGCAGGGCTGTGTATTTCTATTGATTCACAGAGTGTAGGGCAGGGGTTTTAAATTAAAATTCCCGGAGGTCCAGTCAGTAAAATATTTTTCCAGCAGAGGTCCGAATTGCATGTTCGTGCAATGACTCAGCCCCCCCCCCCCATTGCTGTTCTCAGCCCACCATTAATGTCCCCAGCCCCCCCATTACTCCTACATTACACAGACAGGGCAGAGGGTGGGAGGCATGGCAGGTTGGATAGAGGGCAAGAGCTGCAAGCTAGTGATTGGTTGCTAGGCCCACCCTGCATCCTAGCAACCAGTCACATGCTTGCTAACTCATCCTCTATCCAGAGCTGTCCGCTCTGTTAGAATGACAGTGGAGGCGGTGACAACAGCTGGGCCGAATGGCTCCTACATGGCGTGACCGCGGCTGGATGGGACATTAATTCAGTCCGCTATTTAGTGATACCTGGTGTAGGGAGACACAAATTTGGTTCCTGCACACAAGGGTGGCTCCATAAGGCTTGATTCACACCTATGCCATTTTAGTGCTTTTGGCATTTTGCAGATTTGCACTACAGCCCATTTAACATGGTTTCCTATGGAACACGTTCTGTAGAGCAAATCTGTAAAATGCAAAAAGCACTAAAAATGCATAGGTGTGAATCAAGCCTAAGACACTGCAAGAGAAACTAGCCACCTTGAAACAGGAAACCTGAGCACTAAACTGGAAAATAAGCAAGGATTAAAAGCTAAAGAAACTGCATTTTCAGTAAGTCATTACATTATCTGAACCCAAGGGTTTGTCATCACTTTCAGTTTAAAGGATAAAGTAGAACTATAGGCAAAACTTTTTCCTGGTCCCTCCATGGCAGCATAGCCCCGCCTACTTCCGCCCACAGGACCAGTGTATAGCTATAAAAAGTTAACACCCACACAACAACCCATTCCCTTTTTTGTCCTCATAGCCAGTGCGAAGAGAAGAAATCCTTACCTGCCACCTTTGGTGGTTTCCGCTCAGGTTCGGCCTCTGCTGTAAGCGCACTCCCTGACCTTTGGACGCTAAATGCTCTGATAAGGCAAGGAGCCTCTTCTGTGGATCTTTTGGGGTGAAAAATTGGGTGCTAACTAGCCCCACATATAGCAGTGCAGCCAGGGATTTTTTCCTCAGAAGAGCTGTCCGTGTCTGGAGCCTGCCTCCCAGAAATGAGTGGATCCATTGAACTGTGACACTGCATTTTCAAGATAAGTATGTTTTCTCATGTTTTGGAATTTATCTGTGAATGGCCTCATAAGTTGTGTGTTACATCTCCTCTTGGATGGGCTGCAGCTGCACCGTGTTCCAGTATGCATTCTAGTGGCAATTGTGGAAGAGAAAGCTAAGTGTCTACATTCAAGAGAATAATGCATTATGCTGAACAGGTAAAGTGGATAGCGCTCACATGGGGGCCATCTTTGGTTTGGGCAAAAACTCCCCAGTGGCCATCTTGGAGTGGGGCAAGACTACCTGGAAGCCATCTTGGAAGTGGGCAAGGTGAGAAGTTTGCCAGAAAGGGGCGGCAGCTAGAGTTTAGGAACATGGGATTAAAGACCCAACAGCTTACAGATAGGGCATTTACATGCTAGGACTGCATGCCAGCATGCCCATAGCCACAAACCCTGCATCAGGGGCCATTTCCTGCTGCCTAGTGAATAGATATGTCCTTACTCATGTCTAAGGCCCGGTTCACACTGATGCGAGTTCATGACGAATGTGATGCGTCAAAAACACTTTAAATTCGCATGTCATCCCTAAAGTCATTGTTTTCAATGACGGTCATTCACATAAATGCGTTGTGATTCCTCTACGAATGCAATGCGATTAAAAAAGGGTCTTGTGCGAATTTACTGCGTTGCGAATTTAGTCTCCATAGACATCAATGTAAATCGTTCTTGAATCACATTGAGGGTTCACATATGTGCGAATTCCACCACACTACTCTCCACAAAAACCAGGAAGTACACAGGAAGTTAACACCCCTTTTTTTTTTTTTTTTTTTTTTTTACATTATGATTCCATTGGCTAGAATATCAATCGCAGCTATGTCCAACTCCTGAAATTCGCTGTAAATTCGCACCTCACAAAGGACAAAAATCGGAACAAAATCATAGCGCATCAGTGTGAACCGAGCCTCAGTGTGGCATTATTATTATACCTGACTAAATGTCAGTGTTCCAGCTGCCCTGGATAGGCTCACTGCATAACAAAGATCCATATGGTTCCTATAGGTAAGGGTCATCAGACCAGGTAGGTATTTTCTGCTAAAAGAGTGCATTCAGGTGCTAACTGACCTCTCCCTTGGCTAAGGAGCCCAGCCTGTCTCACTGACAGGAATATCCGTGAGAGGGGCACCAGAAATCCAGTCCAAGATAGAGAAAATTCTCTTCCATACTGCAAATGCCAACACTATGGCCTGAAGAGTGTGTCAGGACCGCCTTAAAAAGGCAGGCAGAAGCTCTCCGGCCCATTATGCTTAGCTGCAAGGAATTGCTGTGAATCCTGGGTGAAGCTGCATTTACAGCGTACATAATGTGTCAAGCTGGCTTTAAAGAGGATGACAGAAGCTCTTCCATCCCACTATGGAATGAAGTTGCCTTTACAAGATATTGGGGGTTATTTGCGAAAGGCAAATCCACTTTGCACTACAAGTGCAAAGTGCACTTGAAAGTGCCCTTGGAAGTGCAGTCGCTGTAGACCCGAGGGGGACATGCAAGGAAAATAAAAAACAGTATTTTAGCTTGCACATGATTGGATGATAAAATCAGCAGAGCTTCCCCTGCTTTCAGATCTACCCCTCAGATTTACAGCGACTGCAATTCCAAGTGCACTTTCAGTGCAATTTCAAGTGCACTTTGCAATTGTAGTGTGCACTTGTAGTGTAAAGTGGATTCGTAAATAACCCCCACTGTGTCAAGATTGCCTTAAAGGGGTAGACAGAAGCTCTCATGCCCACTAATCATAGCTGCAAAGGACATCTGTGGGCCTGGGTGAAGTTACCATATCCAAGTTATTGAGAATGCCTCAAGCTGCATTCCAATACTATTGCTACCAACTGCCAGTGGTGGCCCGTCTATAGGGGGTGCACGGGCGCCGCCCCCCCCCCCCCCCCCTCCAGGCAGTCACAGAAAAAAAAAATTTTAAACTGGCCCTTTAAAAAAAAAAAAAATACAAAAACGGTCCTTAAGTGCACTGTGGTCGAACGCGGACACTAGTGTTCGGATGCACTATGGGAAGCGCCACGTCTATGCAATCACGAGATTGCAGATGCGGCGCTTCATTTGCGGGCTTTTATCCCGCCTTGTGGTGCTTTCCGAAGCGCCGAGTAGCTTCCGCCCGGCGCTCGTAGTATCTATTACTATGACCAGGTGGTTTGATTGACATCTGAGCTAGATGTCACTTCCTGTTTTCTCTCTCCCATTGCGCCCGGGAGAGAGAAAACTGGAAGTATGAGAGCGGATTCTTCCATCACCGCTGCCAGTGCCCTTGTGAAGGAGACACCGCAGGAGAGGACAACACAGCAAGGTAAGTATGAGAAGGGGGGTTTAATGGGACACGCTCTGCATTTAATGGGACACACGCTGCATTTGGACACAGGTTGAATTTAATGGGACACACACTGCATTTGGACACAGGCTCCATTTAATGGGACACACGCTGCATTTGGACACAGGCTGCAATTAACGGGAGACATGCTGCATTTGGACACAGGCTGCATTTAATGGGAGACACGCTGCATTTGGACACAGCCTGCATTTAATGGGACACAGGCTGCATTTGGACACAGGCTGCATTTGGACACAGGTTGAATTTAATGGGACACACACTGCATTTGGACACAGGCTGCATTTAATGGGACACGCACTGCATTTGGACACAGGCTGCATTTAATGGGACACGCACTGCATTTGGACACAGGCTGCATTTAATGGGACACGCACTGCATTTGGACACAGGCTGCATTTAATGGGACACGCACTGCATTTGGACACAGGCTGCATTTAATGGGACACGCACTGCATTTGGACACAGGCTGCATTTAATGGGACACGCACTGCATTTGGACACAGGCTGCATTTAATGGGACACGCACTGCATTTGGACACAGGCTGCATTTAATGGGACACGCACTGCATTTGGACACAGGCTGCATTTAATGGGACACGCGCTGCATTTGGACACAGGCTGCATTTAATGGGACACACGCTGCATTTGGACACAGGCTGCATTTAATGGGACACATGATGCATTTGGACACACGCTGCATTTGGACACAGAATGCATTTAATGGGACACACACTGCATTTGGACACAGGATGCATTTGGACACAGGCTGCATTTCGTGGGACACAGGCTGCATCTAAGGAGTGACTCAGATTTTAGGGCACCTGATGGCATCTGGTGGCAGGTGACGTGGCTAGTGGCACGCTCAGGGCTCCCACTGATTCTGCATTATGGTGAGTTGAATGATTTCATTTTATATTACAATGTAATAATATTAATAATGCGCTTCAATCATGCTGACACCATAACAACCATGGTGCCGGTATGATTGAAGTGCTAACACCAGGTGTTTGGAGTATCCTTATCTTGCTGATTGTTAAACTTTCTAGAATACACATTTCTATTGTTGTGTAGGATCTGGGCCTGCTGTCCCTCCATCCCTCTCCCTCCATCCCTCATTCATCTCAGATGCTAACCACACCACCTTAGAGACACGCACACTATTTCGCTGAAACCACACCTATTTTCACCAAGTGGGAGGGGTTGAAAATAAAGGACGGGGTCTGGCGCCCCCCATTATAAAAAAAGGCAGCAGCCGCCACTACCAACTGCATAAAGCCTCCCTCAGCAGAGAGCAGGCCAACTGCTGGCAAGGAAGAACAGAGGATAAGCTGGTACTTTATTGTCAACCTCAGCCTTTGCCTCTGTTGGCCATTTTCTTTAACCGCTTGCCGACCGTCCGCCGCAGTTATACTTCGTCGGTACCATAGACGGCCACTAGGGGGCGCGTGCGTGGCGCCGGAGGCACGCACGCGAGCACCCTGCTTGCCCACGGAGCCGATGCGATGAGAAACGGGAGCTGTGTGTGTAAACTGTAACCTGTTAAGTTCCCTGTGTCCATTCAGACACGGAGCCCTGGAACGGCCCCGCCCCTTTCTCTCATCATTGGCTGACTGACTTTGACAGCAGTGGGAACCAATGGCGCCGCGCTGCTGTCTCAGCCAATAAGGAGGGGAGTCCCGGGCACCCGAGACACTCCTACAACATCGCTGGATCTAGATGGGGCTCAGGTAAGTATTAGAGGAGCTGAGAGAGGCTGCTGCACACAGAAGGCTTTTAATCCTAATGCATTATAATAAAAAAACCTTCTGCCTTTACAACCACTTTATCTAATCATATTTTTGTATAATTCTCCTTTAGGGGGCGTGGCAGGGGGTGTGTCCCATGCCTTAATACTTTTGCGAATAGGTGTCCTTTGTTCCTATCACAAAAACTTGGGAGGTATGGATTAGCTGTACTCATTGTAAAGATTTTTGCAAACTGTATTGCAGATTCAAAAGGCCCGTACACACGATCGGACTTTCCGAGGGGAAATGTTCAATGTCAGGCTATTGGCGGTAAGTCCGACCATGTGTATGCTCCATCGGACAATTGTTGTCGATCTTTCCGCCAACAAATGTTGGTTAGCAGGTTCTCAAATTTTCCATGAACAAATGTGTGTTGTCGGATTGTCCGATTGTGTGTACACAAGTCCGTCGGACAAAAGTCCAAAGTATAAACACGTATGCTCGGAAGCAAGGACGAGCCAGAAGTGGTCGATCTTGTAAACTATCGTTCGTAATGGAGAATTACCATTTGTGACGTGGCAAATTATGAAATCTCTAAATGCAGCGCACAATTCTCTTCTTCTTTAATGGGATAATAATGAAGCTGCTTTTCTGGTGATACTGATGGAGTTATTGCAAACAATTTTTCAGGGCTTTTTTTTTTCTAGTGATCTCAAGAATAATATTATTATGCTTTTTTATTTTTTTATTTGGGCAAGTTACCACAACACCATTATCCCCTAGTTTTTAAGATCAAAGATGCAACTATGTTGATGTCCCTTGTCAATTTTACATTGTATTTTATTTTACTGTAACTGCCTACTCCCAACATGTCACTTGAAGTAAAACACATAGCCAAGTATTATTCTCCACAATTTTTTTATTGTGCATTAAAAAAAGAAAACAAATAAAATTAGACATGCTATATGCCAATAGAACTTAACCAAAAAGTGCATTCTATGCATCCAAAAATATAGAAAATATACCAAATCAAATAATTATTCAACCAAAAAAATAATGTCAAAGCAATAACTCCAAGGCCAATAATAAATAACACGATCCTCCGATTCCGCAACATGTCTGGTTGACGAACAGCCGTTCAGAAACTGAAAAAAACTAAAAAGGGCAAACTGAAAAGCGCTAAATGAAAAAACGCAAAAAGAAAAGCGCAAATCAACACTCACCAAACTTCTACTAACACTAAAATAGCAGAAGGAGCCCAAAGGGTGGCGCTAAAGAGCTGAAAAACCACGTAGTACGTCACTATGTTCGTAGTTGTTGGCCAACAATTGTGTGGCCGTGTGTATGCAAGACAAGTTTGAGGCAACGCCCTTCGGACAAAATTCCATGCTTTAGTTGGCCAATAATCCGATCATGGGTACGAGGCTTTACAGTGATCATAACATTGCTCACTTACTTCTGCTGCTAGTGAAGTCTGTCAGAGGACTTCTGTGTCCTCTGCATAGGACTCCCAGTGGCCATTTTGGGGGAGCCTTAAAATGTCACTAAAGGCAAAACGTTTAGAAAAAAAAAAAGAACCTGGATGTCCCTGGTTCTCTTTTCCACTAGTGTAGCAGCAGCCAGGCACACAGCAAAGTTCACACATTTGGCTCAATGAATAGTCTAGGGGGTTGCCTTTTTAAAGTTTATTGCTGAATAACTTGGATAAGACGCAAGGAGCTGTGGGATACTCCAGAATATTGAACAGTAATAAGAGGGTGCCCTTTCTTCTGCAGCTGCTCCTTAGAAACGTCCCATAAATGGACAGCACTGGGACACCATAAGCAATGTTCCAGGCCAGGCAAGTCTTAGTCTTAGTGTATCAGGGGTTAAAAACAGCAACAGGCACCCAGGTCCTGGACTCAAGTCCTTGAGTATTTGGATGTCTCCCTCAGAGTCAGGCAGACACACCCTCATTAGAGCCTCCAGACTGGATCCTAGATGAAATTCTCTCAGCAAGCAGGCCCCCCAGCTTCAGCATAGTTGGGAGCTTAATGAGCTCCTGATAAATGTGCTGGGATCCAGGCTGGGCACGTCTTCTGGACAAGAACACAGACTGCTCCAGCCTCAGACTATTTATGTGAGCTGAAGCCACCTACTGAGCATGCCACCCAGGGATTGGCTAAGACTCCATAAATATTCAGGCCGCTTATTTGACCTACTCCACTCCTATGTTCTGGAGCTTTCCAAAAAGAAGGGAGAAAATGTAGGACCCTGATCAGCCTGTGAAACCCTGATAAGTCCAAAGCAATCAGCAACTGCTCCACTAATTACAGAGCAGCTCAAAAAGAACTACATTTACCTGACAGCCTAGCACCTAACTAGGAGGGTGCTACAGTTATAACCCCTGACTGTTTAATTGCCATCTGTATCCCATTGGGGAGAATTTCCCTCACTTCCTGTCCCAAAGCCAAAACAGGAAGTGAGAGGAAATCCTTCCAAAGTGAGGTAATCCTGGCATGTCACCAGGTTTACTAGAACTAGTGTCCTCATTGGAAGATTTCCCTATTCTCGTTGCGACGTCAACCCAAAATTTGGGATTTTCTTTTACTTTCACTTTCGATGGTAGTGCTCTATCACCCTCTAGTGTTCTACTAGTGCCAGTGTAGGCAAATGTATGCTTATGACTCATGGTAAGCTATGCAAGTCAGAAATTGGGTTGGGTTACTGCAGGTCAGGCTTAATGGCGCTACAGAGGCAGGTCTCTGGTACCTCGTCCTGGATCTGGAAGCTTGTAGAAGCTTCTGGAAGTTAGTGGATGGAGGCCAGGAGGTCCTGATCTGCATACTTAGGGAAGTCTGATCAATCCCCAGGCAAAATTTCCTGGCAAGGTAGACGGATCAGCCCTTAAATATGACAGAGACTGGGCGGCTGGGCAGTCGGGTGGAAGATGGAGTGCTGAGGAGGCTGTCGGTGGCCTAGGAGGGAACCCCTGGGTCTGGGGGGGGGGTTTCAGGCTGGCTTAGGAAGATCCTATCAGCAGAACAGTTTGAGAAGGAATCTTGCTTAACCACTTCAGCCCCGGAAGATTTGGCTGCTCAATGAACAAGCCATTTTTTGCGATACGGCACTGTGTCGCTTTAACTGACAATTGCGCGGTCGTGCGACGTGGCTCCCAAACAATTGATGTCCTTTTTTTCCCACAAATAGAGCTTTCTTTTGGTGGTATTTGATCAGCTCTGCGGTTTTTATTCTTTGCGTTATAAAGAAAAAAAGAGCGACAATTTTGAAAAATACAATATTTTGTACTTTTGTGCTATAATAAATATCCCCATTTTTTTTTTTAAAAAAAAGCTAATTTTTTCCTCAGTTTAGGCCGATATGCATTCTTCTACATATTTTTGGTAATAAAAATCGCATTAAGCGTATATTTGGTTTGCGCAAAAGTTATAGCGTCTACAAAATAGGGGAAAGATTTATGGCATTTTTATATATATATAATTTTTTTTTTACTAGTAATGGCGGTGATCTGCGATTTTTATCGGGACTACGACATTATGGCGGACAGATCGGACACTTTTGACACATTTTTGGGACCACTGACAATTGTACAGCGATCAGTGCTATACAAATGCACTGATTACTGTATAAATGTCACTGGCAGGGAAGGGGTTAACACTAGGGGGCGATCAAGGGGTTAACTGTGTTCCCTAGTGTGTGTTCTAATTGTAGGGTGATGGGACCGATTAGAGGAGGACAGATCGCTGTTCCTAGCTAGTAGGGACTCAATATCTGCCTCTCCTCACAGAACAGGGATTTGTATGTTTACACACACACACACGTCTCTGTTCTGGCTCTCGTGCCCCCGACTGCTGGCCACGCGCATCGGCACCCCTGCATCTGCTCGCGGGATCATGCCGACCTGCCGCTGTATAATGACGTTGGTCGGCAAGCGGTTAAAGAACAGCAGGGAGTAAAGAGGACAGATTGAGTACCTCAGCACACCTACCTAGGGATTCACAAGGGGAAAGACTGCCACACGTAGACAGCTTTTTGAGGACACTGTGGTCCTTAATCCTTCATCCCTTTGTCCTCAGATCTTCGAAACAGCCAGGTTGGTTGGTAGTACCTGCAGGCAGTGGAGTTGGAGATACTCCTGTGTGCAGTTTGCCACATGTTGTGCTATTTTTCTAAAGGTGACTAAAGATCTCATAGTCCTCAAGGGACTTTTACCATCAGCCCCGGACCATTTGGCTGCCACTTTTTGCGGTTCGGCACTGCGTCGCTTTAACTGACAATTACGCGGTCGTGCGACGTGGCTCCCAAACAAAATTGACGTCCTTTTTTTCTCACAAATAGAGCTTTCTTTTGGTGGTATTTGATCACCTCTGCGTTTTTATTTTTTGCGCTATAAACAAAAATAGAGCGACAATTTTGTAAAAAAAAAAAAAAAAAAAAAAAAGCAATATTTTTTACTCTTTGCTATGATAAATATCCCCAAAAAATATATTAAAAAACTATTTTTTTCCTCAGTTTAGGCCGATACGTATTCTTCTACATATTTTTGGTAAAAAAATGGCAATAAGCCTTTATTGAGTGGTTTGCGTAAAAGTTATAGCGTCTACAAAATAGGGGATAGTTTTATGGCATTTTTTTTTTTACTAATAATGACAGTGATCAGCAATTTTTTTTTATCGTGACTTCGACATTATGGCGGACACATCGGACAATTTTGACACATTTTTGGGACCATTGGCATTAATACAGCGATCAATGCTATAAAATTGCATTGATTACTGTAAAAATGGCAGTGGTTAACCCCTTCCCCGCCCCCTAGTGGCTAAGTGTTTCCTAGGGAGTGATTCTGTCTGGGGGATGGGCTAGCAGTGACACAACACTGATCGTTGCTCCCGATGAGAGGGAGCAGACGATCAGTGTCCTGTCACTAGGCAGAACAGGGAGATGCTGTGTTTACACTGGCATCTCCCCGTTCTTCAGCTCCGTGACACGATCGAGGGCACCCAGCTGATATCAAGTCCGCGGGCACGGTCATGGAGCTCGCGGCAGGCGCACGGCGGGAAACTCAAAGTGACGTACAAGTACGTTACTTTACCCAGCCCTGCCATTCTGCCGACGTATATCTACAGGAGGCGGTTAAGGACTGAGGGCTCCAAGGAAGGAGAACGGTCCAGGATGCCCACTTTGTACAGCAGAGGGAAGTTGTCCCTATTCATCGTTTTCCGCCAAGTTTGGCATCCCATAACCCCTCTTCCCATCCAGGTTGTTACCCCTAATAAAAATACAACAAAAACAAGCTCAGAGACTGATTTTTTGTGTCTGGAGGAATGCGTGTTGCCTGACTATGCAAGAATAGGGGAGCCGGTTATCAGCAGCCCTTGCGGGGGTAGTGCTACAGTGATAAACAGGACAAATAAAGAGGGTAAATCTCCCTAATGGGGGCACATACAGCAATAAAAACCTGACAGGTGTTCTAATCTCTCTCCACTCTATCCAATACAAAAAAAAAAAAAAAAACCTTTAGTGACATTTTAAACTGGCCATACATAGATTGAAATTCTACCGATCGACTTCAGTTCAAACACCCTTTCGGATTTTAGTCACTATATCACCGCCACAGACTATAGCCTGCAGTGCTGATCTGTTTATTCTGATGGTAGGGAAGTCTGCCCAGGGATAGTACCCAGCAGCAGGCAAGAAGCTAACAATGACCTGAGCTTAAACTGACAGAATGCAGAACTATCGATTCAGGCTTAGGCTCACTACAGCCCAGTAGCATTAAATTTAGAAAAGAGTCACCCCTGCATTGCGCATGGTCCCTACATGTGAAGTAGTTCCCTCAATCACTGAGGACTTTGTGGAGTCACAATGAAGAAGACCTCATGTGAGCGGACTGACAACGCCTCCAGAACAGGGGCGGATCCAGAGTCTAGTCTTGGGAGGGGCACTGCCAGAATATAAGGTTTTTTGCGGGCAATTTATAGAGGAAATGGCTGGTGTTGGCGGTTCAATCATCACGGCACCATGGTTGATATGGTGTCAGGATGATTGAAGCACATTATTTCTATTATTACATTGTTCTATAAAATGAAATAGTTGAACTCACCATAATGCAGCATCAGTGGGAGCCCTGAGTGTGTCACTTGCCATGTCACCTGCCACCAGATGCAGAGTGTCACTTGCCACATCTCCTGCCTTCAGACGCGGATTGTCACTTGTCACGTCACCTGCCTGCCTTCAGATGTGGATTGCCACGTAGCCTACCACCAGATGTGGATTGTCTCTTGCCACAAGTTGCGGATTGTCACTTGCCTGCCACCAGATGCAGATTGTCACTTGCCATGGCACCTGCCACAAGTTGCGGATTTTCACTTGCCACGTCACCTGCCACACATTGCGGATTGTCACTTGCCACGTCACATGTCAAAAGTTGCGGATTGTCACTTGTCACGTCACCTGCCACAAGTTGCGGATTGTCACTTGCCACGTCACATGTCAAAAGTTGCGGATTGTCACTTGCCACGTCTCATGTCAAAAGTTGCGGAGTGTCACTTGCCACATCTCCTGCCTTCAGACGCGGATTGTCACTTGCCACGTCACCTGCCTGCCTTCAGATGCGGATTGCCACGTAGCCTACCACCAGATGTGGATTGTCTCTTGCCACAAGTTGCGGATTGTCACTTGCCTGCCACCAGATGCAGATTGTCACTTGCCATGGCACCTGCCACAAGTTGCGGATTTTCACTTGCCACGTCACCTGCCACACATTGCAGATTGTCACTTGCCACGTCACATGTCAAAAGTTGCGGATTGTCACTTGTCACGTCACCTGCCACAAGTTGCGGATTGTCACTTGCCACGTCACATGTCAAAAGTTGCGGATTGTCACTTGTCACGTCACCTGCTACACATTGCGGATTGTCACTTGCCACGTCACCTGCCACACGTTGCGGATTGTCACTTGCCACGTCACCTGCCACTTGCCACAAGGTGCGGATTGTCACTTGCTGTGTCCCAGAGTGAAGGCAGGCAGCAGAGAGATGATGTAATCTCTCTGCTGCCCGCGGCTGCACAGTGAGGGCGCGCAGTGAGAGATGATGTCATCTCTCTGCTCTACCACCTGCCGGCCCGCTGACTGGCCCACTGACTGGCCCGCTCGCTCATTCCCCCGCTGACCTGCTTCCTGGCCCACCCACTCACTCACCTGCTGACTGGCCCGACTGCTCACTCACCCCCTGACTGGCCTGCCTGCTCGCCCACTCACCCCCGGCCTGTCACTAATTTCTCAAGGGGGGGCAATTGCCCTGTTGTCCTCCCCTGCTGCAGAAAGATTTTTATACTTAAAGGAGAAGTACAGCCAAAGCTTGTGTGGCTGTACTTCTCCTGTGGATCACAGGAGTGCAGTTTGTGATGTCAGCCGACAGCGGGCTTCAGAACGGAGTCGGTCCAGGCTCAGGAAAGATCACAACCCTACGGTTGGGATCTGCCCACATGCCTGGACCAGCTGCTCCTGCCCTCTCCACAGTCCAGCGCTCCAGTGAGCGTGCGCAGGGGGGGGCAGAGCGCTGCTGACTGACAGTCACCAGCTCTCTGCTCAGGGAGCTCTGAAAACCAAACAATCAGCAGTGTTTGCTCGGTTCTCAGTCTTAGAGCCAGAGAGGGACAGATGCAGCTGGTAGTGATGCTGGTAGTGATGCCTGTATGTTCCTCTAAGACCTCTGGAAGGTTTCGCTCATCATAATAACCGCTTGCTGCTAGTCGGTGCTTGATTCATATTGCACCCTGTTCCACAACTGCTTGTGAGTAATTTCTTTTATCATTTTATTCAATAAATATTTTACAAAAGATAATGCACATGGCCGGTGCGCCCCTCTCTCTTTTTATTCCAGGGACAGATGCAGCATCGGACTGCATCCACCTAGGTAAGTATGATTAAAAAAAAAAGAACATTCCCATTCTTCTTCTTCTTTTTTTTTTTTTAATATTGGGGGAAAAAAAGGAATGCAGGGCTAGTTCTCCATGGGTGTAGTGGTGATCCAAGGTGAGTGTGGGGGGGAGCGGGGGTGTCAGGCTTTAAATGCTGGGCTCAAACACAGTCCAGGTTTGTTTATGGAACCTGCGCCTCCCTTGTAGTTCTGTATAATAGAGTAATTGAATATCCTCTTCACTTGCTCTTATATTCTTCCAGCATTCAGTCTGCGTGAGGTCCTAAATATTTCAGAAAGGTCAAAGGAATGATAATGACGCTGCAAATGGCAGACCCCAGAGAATAGGCATTGATGAAAGATGGACCTGATTCATTTACACAGAGGGAACTAGTTACAAAATGCAAAAATGATAGACCAAAAATGAAATGGAATGTTTTTTTATTATTAACCCTATGGTTATCAACAAGGGCTTCTAGGGACACTTTTCTGCTGAGCCTATATGTTAATTCATTGAAATACTGTCTGAGAAGTCCATATAATGGATTGATTTACAATGTTTATTTAAGGGTACACTTCAGTCACACATGAAAACATTGCTTTGCAAGAGAACGAATCACTACGATGTCAACATTTGGTGTTAGGCCTCCTTCACGCAGGCAATTACATGCATACACCAGATTCCTGAAGTTAGGGACAGTTGAGCGATCCTGAATGCAGACAGATGTGTGCAGGCTCTGACATCCATCCCTACTAGGGCTGCCACCTCATCCCTTTAAAACCGAACACATATTAAAGTGGAGGGCCACCCTAAAAAAAAATAAATAAATAAAAATGTTCCTAAAAATCTGGAGGGGAAAAAAAAAAGAAAAAAAAAAAATTTTTTAACTTACCTGAAATGGCTGTTGCTAGGCAGATCGTCCTAATCTGCCACTTCCTACACCGCGGTGATCTTCAATCTTCTCCTCCTCGCGTTGTCTTCTGGGGAATGGTGCGCGGTGTGTTCTGGGAACTGTGTGTGTTCCAAAACACAGCGCGCCCTATTCACAACTATTCGACTCGCACATGCGCAGTAGGAAACAGGCAGTGAAGCCACAAGGCTCCACTGCCTGTTTCCCAGGGGCGTCGGGAGGGGGTGGCTAGGGGGGGCTAAAGCCCCGAATGTGACCCCCAAAAGCCCAGAGTCTATGGAATGCTGAATTCCATTGTTTTGCCCTGAGCGCCGGCCGCCGGGACTGATCTGGTCGTGAGTGCAGCCGAAAGTGGTCGAGTGCGGCTGAAAGTAGCCGACTGCCATAGCAGCCGAAAGTGGCCGAGTGCCACAGGTCCCGCCTTCTGCAGCCTGCAGCACCAATGTCAGGACCGCGGGATGTGTGACGTGACGTCCATCTTAGCCTGCAGGCTCCAGAAGGCGGGAACGCTACATCCCCGCTCGGGCGGGCGGCTGACTCTCCTCCTCGGCTCGGCTCCTCTCTGATGGTGACGAGTGACTGACTGACTGCCTGCTGTGACCACACACAACGGCTGAGCCAAGGTAGGTCAGACACACAGTGTATGAAGGTCAGGCAGGTCACTGGTCACTGTCAGTGTATGTAGATCTGGCAGGTCACTGTCAGTGTATGTAGGTCAGGCAGGTCACTGGTCACTGTTAGTGTATGTAGGTCAGGCTGGTCACTGTTAGTGTGTGTAGGTCAGGCTGGTCAGTGTATATAGGTCAGGCAGGTCATTGGTCACTGTTAGTGTGTGTAGGTCAGGCTGGTCAGTGTATATAGGTCAGGCAGGTCACTGTTAGTGTGTGTAGGTCAGGCTGGTCACTGGTCACTGTTAGTGTATGTAGGTCAGGCTGGTCAGTGTATGTAGGTCAGGCTGGTCACTGTTAGTGTGTGTAGGTCAGGCTGGTCAGGGTATGTAGGTCAGGCAGGTCACTGTTAGTGTGTGTAGGTCAGGCAGGTCACTGGTCACTGTCAGTGTATGTAGGTCAGGCTGGTCACTGTTAGTGTATGTAGGTCAGGCTGGTCACTGTTAGTGTGTGTAGGTCAGGCAGGTCACTGGTGTATGTGTATGTAGGTCAGGCTGGTCAGTGTATGTAGGTCAGGCAGGTCACTGGTCACTGTCAGTGTATGTAGGTCAGGCTGGTCACTGTCGGTGTGTGTAGGTCAGGCAGGTCAGTGTATGTAGGTCAGGTAGGTCAGTGTATAATGTAGTTCAGTGTATAATGTAGCTCAAGCAGGTCAGTGTATGTATGTCAGTGTAATAGTCACTGGTAAGTCACACAACCCCACCACCCAGCCCCCAAAAAAAGCCGTGACCCCCCCCCCCCCCTCCCCCAGGTTCTTGGACTTCGGGCTGAAGCCCCTGGTCTTTTTGCCACCTAGCAACGCCTCTGCTGTTTCCCTTAGTTCGAATGGCGGCGCCGGGACCCGAGAGCCGAGGGACGGGTTGGCTTCGGGCGGCCGACATCGCGGGCACCCTGGACAGGTAAGTGTGCTTTATTAAAAGTCAGCAGCTACAATGTTTTTTTTTCAGCTGGCCCACCACTTTAATTACACAGGTTCTGTGGCTGATTAAGATGGTAATTAAACTCACTTGGTACCTTATCTGCATTAAATTAGCCTCAGAACATGTGTAATCAATATGTGTTTGGGTTTAAAGGGATGAGGTGGCAACCCTAATCCCTACCTATGTAACCGTTGTTTGTGGCTTTACAAGCAAACAGTCACGGCTCCTCTCAGCTTGTCCTTACTTTCTACAGGTTGGGAATCTGCCACATCCGTTGATTCTTGCTGCTGGAGTTTAGTGTATGCATGTAATCATCCATGTGAATTAGGCCTTAAAGTGTACGTAAAGCCAAAACTTTTTTAGGTAAACCTTTGGATAGAGTAGAGATTGGTAAAGACCCCTGGCACCCCCTATTTGGGAGATTTCTCTTTTCTTCCTGTGCCAGAGTCACAATATAAAAGAGTAGGGTTGCCACCTGTCCGGGATTCACCCGGACAGTTCGGGTTTGGAATCATGCGTTTGGGTTTCACACCACCTGCAACCCGGACACATTATTCAGACCAGACTATGGCTTCCCAGCAGGGTTGCTGGCTGCTGTTGTGTAAGCAAAGAGTGTCTGTTAGAGCCCTTGCACACTGGGGCGGTTTGCAGGCGCTATTGCGCTAATAATAGCGCCTGCAAACCGCCCCGAAAGTGCCGCTGCTGTGTATCCAGTGTGCAAGCCCCGAGGGCTTGCACACTGGAGCGATGCGCTGGCAGGACGGTAAAAAAAAGTCCTGCCAGCAGCATCTTCGGAGCGGTGAAGGAGCGGTGTGTATACCGCTCCCTTACCGCTCCTGCCCATTGAAATCAATGGGACGGCGCGGCTATACCGCCGGCAAAGCGCCTCTGCAGAGGCGCTTTGCGGTGGTATTTAACCCTTTCTCGGCCGCTAGCGGGGGGTAAAACCGCCCCGCTAGCGGCCGCATACCGACGGTAAAACGCCGCTAATAATAGCGGCGTTTTACCGCCGACGCCGCCCCCCGCCCCAGTGTGCAAGGGCTCTTACACTCTCTTTCACACTGCCCAAAAGCCAACACTAACAATTACCCCTCCCCCCACACAGACAGGAGAGGAGAGAGGGCTTGATCTACTCCTCTTCCTCCCGCCCCTACCCATCTTTGCTCACACTTCAATCCCTGGCGCTGTGCCTCAGAAAAGGAAAATGGGGGCCAGAAATTTTAAGTCCAGCAGCCTCAGCTACATCTGGATGAGAGGTGCTGACTGCCAAGGGGTAAGTGAGCTCACCATCCATCCCTGTCTGTGACTGAAGTTTCCCCCTTCTCTCTCCTGCCTCTGAGTGAGTACGCTAAGGTAAATCAGAGTTCTCAGAGCACCCCTTACATTGGAGTCCCCCGTTACACCAGAGGCCACAGTGCCCCCCCTTACATCAGAGTCCTCTCTGTTCCCCCTTAGATCAGGGTTCCCAGAGCATCCCTTATGTCATAGTCCCCAGAGTTCTCCTTTACATCAGAGTCTGCAGAGTCCCCCCCCCCCCCCCCTTACAGTGTAAGGAAATTCTGTGAGTTCAGATGTAAAAGAGGAACTCTGTGGACTCTGATGTAAAGGGGGGACTCTTGTAATTAACTTCATTTGATTAAAAATGTTATTTAATTGCAAAATATAGGTATAGTTTATAGTCCAGGGGTCTCAAACAGGTGACCCTCCAGCTGTTTTAAAACTACAAGTCCCATGAGGCCTTGCAAGGCTGACAGTTACAAGCTTGACTCCCACAGGCAGAGGCATGATGGGACTTGTAGTTTTGCAACAGCTGGAGGGCCGCCAGTTTGAGACCTCTGGTTTATACTATAAAAAAAAGATTGCTGTGTTTGGGTTTGACTTGAAGAAAAGGTGGCAACCCTATATAAGAGCTTACCCTCGAAGGAGTTGCTTCCGGATGGGTCCCCTGATTCCGGATGGCAACCATTCTTCTGGCAATGGCACACCCTCTGACACAAGAAGGCTAAATAAGAAAGTTTTATTTTGGGAAATACTCCCCACAAAGAAACATACAGAATTGTCCATAGCAATAAGCAATGACAGACACCACACGCAATGAGAGGACCTCTTAAAGTGTCTGTGTGCCTAAACCTTGAATCTGGAGTGGTCCTAACTAAAGGGGGGGGGCTGGTAGCTAAAACATCCTTCAGTCTCTGAAGTCCCTCCCACTGGCCAGTGTACTATCAAACTTTGAGCACAAGGTTCCTGCATTGGAGTGTTCAGGTTTAAGGGGATCTCATGGTACGGGTATTCCAAAACAGCATGGCACCATCCCTTTAGGAAGTGTGTAAGAAAGCTGTGGCCAGTAGCCCTTCACCATCATGTAGTCTGTGAAGTAGATAATAAAGTTGTGGCCTGTGGCCTCTCACAGTGTTGCCAACCTACCAGATTGAAACGTACTGACACGACACACAAAATTTACTGGCACTGTCACGTTTTTACTGGCATATCTAAAAATTACAAAATGACAGTTTTAAGTGCAAATTTCAGTATTTAGGCTACAAACAAGTACAATATGAAGTTAGCAAAGTGATTTAAGGTAGATATTAAGGCAAAAACATATCTCTCATTTTATTTTCGATATAGTAAATAAGTAGCACAGGGACAGCAATCGAGAGGGCAAGAAATTAGAATGGGCGTCACACACACATGAAATTGACTCTCACAGCAGCACAGATGATGGCACCTCACCAATATAACACGTCACCTCCTGGCATGGAGAGTCACAGTGATCCTCTCTCTCCATGCCAGGTGGTCCCTTCAGTCCACTCCCGGCTTGCCTTCCTCCTGTTCCGCAGACCTGCACATGAGGCTCTGGCTGCTCCATTCCCTTGCATCATGACTTCACGTGACACACTGCCAACACAGTCTGAACACACTGTAGCAGGCACTTGGATGGTTTCGGCCAAGCGTCACAGCCATATTTTTTACTGGCAACGTTTTTCTTTCACTGGCATTTACTGGCAGGACAAAAGTGCCCATTTTTTATTGGCTGCCAGTAAAAATACTGGCGGTTGGCAACACTGGCCTCTCACCACTTTGCAGTCTGTAATTAAGCCTCCTCCTGCTCTTTGGCTTCAGGAACCGGTGGTGACTCTGGATCTTGTAGTGACGATCTCTCACCGAATCAGTGGCACCCCTTTCCGCCAGCTGACTGATCACTCTGTCACCGTTTCTCACCGTCGTGAACATTCACGGCAGCCAGCTCTCATATAGCCGCTAGCAATAATCACTGTCTTCTCCTTGCGGGAACATCTCCCCCCACCCGCCCCCCTGCCGGGAGAAGACAATTGCTCTGCAGAAGGGATTCCCCTGTCAACACTGTGTTGATGGGGAAATTGTGCAAATTTCTTTCCTGCAACCTAAATTTGCAACATGTGGTCACCCTTAGCACCTGGATGCTCTGCTAATTTAGTTTGCTAGGATTCCTGCTAATATATTCTGAATGTCCCTGCATCTGTGACATTGCAGGCGAGTGTATTGTTAACAAGCCTAGCTCTCTATATTTCTCAGAGAAGAAGTTTGCGCAGCTTAGAGTCATGTGATTCTATCATGTGTGCCCAACCTGGGGCACTGTGAAAGTCTTGCTTGATTTGGCTGACGGGGATTATTTATTCACTGAATCTCAGCTGTGCTGTAGATAAAGGGAAAGGAAAGCACTCTAGTAAGGACCCAGCTGGGTATGGAACTCTAACCCTTTCTACCCAAAATAGGGTATCATTGCACCTTGCTAGCAGTTTAGATATTCTTGTAAGAAATAAAAGATGCTTACCTCTAGCAAGGCTCTCAGAGAGTTACCCTTGGATCTCCCTTTCTTTAATGCTTGCAGAATAGATGACATGACAGATTATCCTGGTGTCCCCAGCCTTTTTACCTATAAGTACCTGGTGCAGAATGTGCATAGGTAGCTCGCTCCCAGGGGCTGATGGGATGAGTCAGCAGCACTCAGGGCTCCACTGGTGCTTGTGGGATTACTCAGCACAGAGACCAGGGAAGCCCCAGCTGTGATAAACCGAGAAATATACGTACATTGCATAATGCGGCACATATTAATCACTGTTTGTCCTCTCTTACTGCTGAGGAAGCAATGGAGGCGAGCAGGTGACACCACACAGTGACATTGTGGCCCAGTGTTACCAAAGTCTGCTTTACTTGCAAAAAAATTCAGTTTGACTGGGACATGCCTTTAAAGAGACCTGGTTATGAGATAGCTTTTGTAGTAATTAGACTTCAATTGATTGTACAGGCTTACTTCTAAAAGATGTATACATGCCCCCTTTTTTTAAATGACCTCTGTAGTTGAGAATAGGAGCTAAGATCCCCACTGAGGTCAGACAGTTGCGATCTTGTCAACTCCTAAATCTCATTCTGATAACGGTCTCCCGGATGCAAAAGTAGTTATACCGCTCTAGGTTGGTTCGCGCTTGCCTGAAATCACAGCTAGGTGCACATGTAGCTTGCCACTGAGGAATATAGTTCAACCAGATGATGGATGACAACGCATTACATCAATGGCAGGTGCTGCAGGCTCACCCAAGACATGAGGTCTAAGAGACCACAAGGAGTGACGGGCTAATGACCCCAGTGGTAAGGGGGTACTTTTTTTTGCAATTTCACTCTAACCCCCAGGGTTGCCCCACCAAAGAGTTGCAGAAACAGGATGGTTACACTATGGCGATAGGAAGTTTGAGTAGGGTCAAGGCAGCATGATAGAGCATAGTTGGAATCCAAGCAGATGTTAGAGCAGGTGGCAAGCAAGAGAGTAGTTGGTATCAAGGCAGAGGTAAGGGCAGGTAGCAGGCAAGAGAGTAGTTGTTATCCAAGCGGATGTCAGGTCAGGCAAGATCGTAGTTGATATCCAGGCAGAGGTCAGGGCAGACACGATAATAGTTGGTATCCAGGCAGAGATCAGGGCAGGCGGCAGGCGAGATAGTAGTTGGTATCCAGGCAGAGGTCAGGGCAGGCAAGATAGTAGTTGGTATCCAGGCAGAGATCAGGGCAGGCGGCAGGCAAGATAGTAATTGGTATCCAGGCAAAGGTTAGGGCAGGTGGCTGGCAAGAGAGTAGTCCGTAATCAGGTGGGGGTCAGGGCAAACTGCAGGCAAGAGATTAGTAAGTATCAAGGCAGGGGTCAGAGCAAAAAGCAGACAAGAGGGTAGTCACTATCCAGGCAGAGGTCAGGGCAGGTGACAGGCATAAGAGTAGTTGGTATTCAGGCAGAGGTCAGAGAGGCAAGAGCATAACAAGAACAAGCAGAGCCGGCAACAGGGGGCAGTAGACATGAGAAGAGTCAGGCAATCCAAATGGGCAACAGGCAAAGCAGGAACAACAACATCCCAGGTACAGGGTAGCTGGAAAAAGTCACAGCGCTGGGCAACATGAGGGAAGAAGCTTAAATACCTGCTTGGCCTGTAAGCACACCTAGTGTCAGGATAGTGCACTAATGCACATGTACAGAGCACCACTCATCCAATAGATCCTATAGGACAGTCCTGAGATTTTGGGTGCTGTCCTGCAGGATTCAGGACATAATGCAGACTGAATTTACTCAAGCGCTCATCATCGATGAGGGTGGAAGCAATGCAAAAGATAGTCAACTGATTGCTAAACACCAAAAAGGGAACGAAACAGGTGCACTAAGGTCGAAATGTCCACATACGCAACTGCCTTTCCTCCTTGATGCTGCGCCTATCAGACAGCACAGCAGCGGGCAATTTTGTGCCTGTGTGGGGTGGAGCTTGATGGAGATTCACATATACTAGTTCTCTATCTGGTCTGCTCCCATTGTAATTGACAGCAGGTGGTGGCATGGATCCTTAGTCAATAGACAGACTGCATTTGGCTATAGAATCTGTTTACTTTTTGCTGTCAACTGCAAGGAAAGAGCGAACCTGATGGGGAACTAGTGTTTCAGCTTCCCCATCAGGCTCTGCATTCTGCAGTGCCTCTGGCTGCTAGGAGGCTGTCGGCTGTGAAGCCCTTAAGACTTAGCAACTAGTGACAGGGAGAGGGTACCAGCAGCAAATATGCCACTCTGCTACACTCTGTACAGGAACTCTGCCTGTCTCTGTATGCCAAGTTAGAGTAGCTCTTAATTTCATCCAATTTCATCATCTACAAACTGCAAGTAATTATTTCTTTGCTACAATAATAGCTCCACTTTGTAAAAATTGTGCTATTAATAACTACCTGAATCTGCCGCACTGGTGGAAAGCATTTTTGAAGCTGGCGCAGGCCATTTGAAAGGGCCATAGTGCCAGAAAACTGTTGGCAGTGCTGCCTTGATCATCTTAAATTGGTGAGCTATATCATTTTCAGCCAAGAGTCACTGGAGTATAGAAAAGTAAGGGGCAAAGGTTGATGGAAAGATTTACAGTTCTGTCTGTTCAAATTTATTAGCAACAGATATCGGAGCACATCCCAAGAGATTTTGTGGATATTCCTCTGCAATATATCAGAAGACAGGAGCTAGAAGTCTCCTGAGTAATTGGTAGCAGTAGGCATTGATTTACCTCCGCGGTGCTAAGTATTCAAGTCCTTATTTCTCCCTGGTTAATCAAGAGTACCTGTCTTCAATCATATCTGGACATCTAGGTAAAAGGTTAAGTGTGACGCAGTTTTCTTTAGTTTTCCCAATATGACTAGCCCTTACTAGAGTTCTTAGGTTACTTATTAAATAACTGCACCAGTGTGAACCTTTTTATAACCAGGTGTGACGGGAGTCACTTTGGGTGGGGGGCCTGTGGAAGCCAGCTTCCCTTGGAGCGGTTGGGAAATCCCTGTTTTGGCTCCCCTGGCCCCTCTTATGTGTAAGTAACCCTGTGTTTTTTAGGGGCACAGAGTGACCAAGAAAATTATGGACAGCTACCTAATGGACGCTGAACATTTGGTTTGGATTACTTCAAATGGGACAGAAATATTTGTCAACAATATCCCTCAAGAAATATATGAAGAGAGTTTGATTCCACCTTTCCAGACTAAGACTCATGGCAGATGTGACTATGATCAGCAAGCCACCTGGAGCTGGTGGTCTCCTGCTGTTGTCTGTTTATTAACCACTTCCTGACCAGCCTCTGCAGTTGTACTGCGGCAGAATGGCACGGCTGGGCGAAACGACGTTATGTAATGCTGCTTTGCCCTGTGGCCACAAGGAGGACACGCGGCCCCCATGAGCCGTTGCGAGTGCCCGGTGGTCACAATCACTGCCGGGCTCCCGCGATCGCCGCTAAGACACGGAGAACCAGAATCTGTGTGTTTAAACACAGTTTCCGGTTCTCTGAGGGGAGAAAAGACAGATTGTCTGTTCATACAGAGTATGAACAGCGGTCTGTCATCTCCCCTACACAGTCCCCTCCCCCTTCAGTTAGAACACACACTAGGGAACACAATTAACCCCTTGATCGCCCCCTAGTGTTAACCCCTTCCCTGCCAGTGACATTTTTACAGTAATCAATGCATATAGCACTGATCATTGTATAAATGCCAATGGTCCCAAAAATGTGTCAAAATTATCCGATGTGTCGCAGATCGCCGCCATTACTAGTAAAAAAAAAATTTATAATAAAAATGCCATAAAACTATCCCCTATTTTGTAGACGCTATAACTTTTGCACAAACCAATCAATTTACGCTGATTGCGATTTTTTTTTTTTTTTTTTAACCAAAAATATGTATAAGAATACATATTGGCCTAAACTGAGGAAAAAAAATGTTTTTATATATTTTTGGGGGATATTTATTATAGCAAAAAGTAAAAAATATTGCGTTTTCAAAATTGACGCTCTTTTTTTGTTTATAGCGCAAAAAATAAAAAACGCAGAGGTGATCAAATACCACCAAAAGAAAGCTCTATTTGTGGGAAAAAAAGGACATCAATTTTATTTCAATTGTCAGTTAAAGCGACGCAGTGCCGAATCACAAAAAGTGCTCTGGTCAGGAAGCGGGTAAAATCTTCTGGGGCTGAAGCGGTTAAGGTGTTATGTGTTTATTGTGCTAATTAACTCACCTATTGTCTGCTAGTTTTGTATCCCCCTCCACCTAGGCTGGGTTAAGTGACTAGTTAATTAGCTCGAGTTATTTAATTTACCGTCAGCTACTAGTTGCTAGTAAGTGTTGGCTGTTCCTTTAAATATGTTAATTATATTTCTGTATACAATTTCCTTCGCATAAGATAATGTGATCAGCCTCACCTGGTTGTCTAGTGTATATATATATTCTGTGTGAGTTTTCAAATTAACAGGGGTTTCCCAACCTCTCCAAGGGAAGCTGGGTTCCACGGGCCCCCCACCCAAAGTGACTCCCGTCACATCCATCAATGCGACTGAACCGTCCCATACCTCACTTGAGTGCTTCTGTCAGTATACCGCTTCCTTCAGTCTGGACATAAGAACCGGATATTTTAGCCGCATATCAGTCATGTACCTTGTGGCAGAGCCTGATGTGCAGAGGGAGACCTCTCTTACAGCCCTGGCTCAGGGACCACTGGAGTTGCAACAGTGGTCGTGAGAGCGTAGTGAGGTAGGAGCCCCTGCGAGGTCCTCTTTTTGACGGCAGAGATCTACAGCCGATGAGTCGCCAGAATGGACTGGATCATTGGGCATCAGGTGGCAGCGGAAGCAGCAGGTGTGAATGCACAGCGGATGCAGGACAGCGTCACCAGGCACTGGATGAAACAGGATGGAAAGCAGACTGGAGCAGGGTCAGACAAGCTGGGTCAATCGCAGGCAATTAGATATGGCATAAGCTGCAGGCAGAGATTAGTCAGTAAGCAGGAAGAGGTTGGCAGCAGGATATCAGGCAGTATAACAAGGTCAAGGCAAGCCGGGGTCGGGACTGGAGATAAGCAAGTGTAGCGCTGGTAGATTTTTATCTGCCGCTTATAGGTAAATTTAGTGGGTTATCTGTTTCATACATAGTCAGATTTAGCCTCTGTTCCAGTTTGGCTGGGTTGCATGTAGTTTCACACCGTGCCTGTGGGTGTCGTTGTCGCCATAGGTCGGTGTTGGAAAGGCAACGCGCTGAAGCGCATGGGTGCTCTTCTGTCCCGGAGATAACTCGTGGAGGTGGTTCTCCGAGTTGCATTCTGGGGGAGGGTATTTATGGGACAGATGCCATGTTTTAGGGTTTTCGTTCCACCTGCCAGCCCTGCTAGCCGACAGGTATGTGTTAGGAGTACTACCGCGTGGTCCTCTGACTGGGAGGACCACGTTGCTGCAGCGTGTGGGTGGGCCCAGAAGTCTGTCTGGGGCCTACCACAGCAGCAAGGAAATGGTCCTGTGCTGTCTATCCTGCGGGAAGAAGCTGGACAATTGAGAAGATCCCAGGGGAGGACCCGTCGTGGAAGGATCATGCAGAGTGCTGGTCTGGAGAGGGGCCTGGTGACTCAGTTGGAGGACGCATCCTAAAGTTAACCTACCGCATAGTACTGCCGGGTCAGCTTAAAGGTTCTAGTGCTGTGTGTGCTATCCATCGTAAACCATTGCATCCTGTGGCAGAGGATCGTACGGGTTTCTATTGCATTCAAGTCTGTGGCAGAGACTTTTGTTCGTGCTGTGTGCCGGTTGCTAGGTTAGTGAGAGAAACCTATCCGGGTGGGCAAAGATTCAACTCTAAAAGGAGAGTACATTCATCTACAAGATTCCAATTCCTAATATTACATCAAGAAAAGGTATTTGAACTTCCCTGCAACTTGCCTTCTACCTCTTTCCTGCTACTTCCTTCAGTTACTCTTTATTAAAGCATTGGAAAAGATACTCAAGTGTCTGGTGTCTACACTGTCTGGTATTAAACTCAACGGGACCCTAGACCCGGTTTCGGTGAAATTGAGGTAACAAAGGTGACGGTAACTTTAAACCAGCAGCTCCACCGTGAGTTAATGCTACACAAGTGTAGTCAAGGAAGCCGGGTCAATCAAAGGTAATCAATACAGGTACAGGAACAGAACTCAGGTAAATCTGCAGATAAGACAGCACTGCAATAGTGCAGCTGCTGTCTTTACATGGGCCACTTTGGCGCCAGTGCAGAAACAGTATGAGACCTGGAACCATTTTTTAAAAGACGTGCAGTTTATGTCGGAATTAGTTTTTTAACGAATTTGGACAAATTTGTTAATTCCGAAATATCCGAATTAACGAAAACCCGTTTAACAAATTTTTCAGAATATTCATAAATTCAAATATTCGTAAATTTGAAAACCCGAAAAATGTGAAAATCTGAAATAATAACCAACTAATAATAACTTAAAGCAGAACTCCGGAAAATCCCTCATTAGTACACCCCCCCCACACACACACACAAAGCTAGTCTAGTGTAGCTACTACATGACATTTCTTACCGTTAAGAGATATGACTGATTGAATTTTCAGGAAGTCAGTTTTCTGATTTAAAAAATGCAGCCTGTATTCTGCCCAAGAGTGCATATGGATTGCATCATATCCTCTTCTCTCTCTCTAAGTGTAATCAGACTATATTTCCCATGAATACTTGGGGTGGGAGGGTACAATAGGCTTATACATGTAAATGTGAACTCGCCCACTTCAACATAAATCACACCCCTCATTCTGCAGCCAGAAAGCCATACATAACACACGGTATGATAGGTTACAGCCTTATAAATGCAAAGCATTTTAATATAAATGCATATTAATTTAATTGAATGCTTTTAATAAATACATTTAAATTAATACATTTAATGCATTTAATATAAATGCAAACCAGTGCAGCTTATCAGTGTCCACCAGTGCCGAATGTCAGGGACCACCATGTCAGGGACCACCATGTCAGGGACCACCAGTGTCGCTTGTCAGGGATCACCATGTCAGGGACTACCATGTCAGGGACCACCAGTGCCACTTGTGAGGGACCACCAGTGCCACTTGTCAGGGACCACCATGACAGGGACCACCAGTGCCTAGTACCATTGGCATGCTACCATTGAACTCTATAGAGTTATGTCTCCTTAGGGACTGGTGGCCCCTAACCAGTGCCACTTGTTAGGGACCACCAGTGCCACTTGTCAGGGACCACCATGACAGGGACCGCCAGTGCCACTTGTCAGGGACCACCATGACAGGAACCGCTAGTGCCACTTGTCGGGGACCACCAGTACCACTTGTCAGGGACCACCATAAAGGGCACTGCCAGTGCCACTTGTCAGGGACCACCATGACAGAGACCGCCAGTGCCACTTGTCAGGGACCACCATGACAGAGACCGCCAGTGCCACTTGTCGGGGCCCACCAGTGCAGAGCGGGGATTATCATCAGTATTTACTTGTATATACACAGAGGGGATCTCCTGCGGTTTCTGGTATTGTTATATGAGAGCGCTGATGCCCCACCCTCGCAGTTATTATGATTGACAGCGCACTGTTCCTATAATGGCAGGGGGCGGGACATCAGCATTGGTGTTCTCATATACAATACTGGACATATTGGGAGATCCCCGACGTGTCATACAAGTAAATACTGATGATAATCCCCACTCTGCACAGAGATAGCAGGTGGGGGGTGGTGCGGTGTGGCGGAGACAGAGTGGAGGTGGAGTGGGGGCAGTGACTGTCAGGGAGCAGAGGACGAGGAGGGAGGAGAAGGACACCTCCTCCATGGGCGCCACCGACCAGGGGCTCTGAGACCCCTTACGCCAACAACATGTCTACTTCCTCCCTGCTCGGCTTTCAGAGGACTACAAGGGGGCGTGTCAGACCGTTGGCTGAGCTGAGGAGAGGGATAGAAGCCAGCGGTCTTACTAACAGGAAGTCAGCAGGCAATAACGGTTTTTCAGCAAGTTTAGCAGCCTATTACAGAGGAACTACAGAGCTCAGAAGTACATGGAATACAAATTTATCCAAAGTTACACATTTTTCTAAATAAATGCCGTATCTAAATGAATGGAATGTAACAAATTAATAATAATAAAATAACAATAATAATAAAAAGTATTTATTATTATTTATTATTAATTTGTTCCGTTCCATTTGTTTAGATGCAGCATTTGTTATTTTGGAGCATTCGTAACTTCGGATAAATTTGTATTAGTTTCGTTCACTAACAGACAAATTTGAAAGGAAATTACAATAACTATAATTAAATAGTTAGTTATTATTAGTTAGTTATTCTTTCGAATTTTCGGATTTTGGAATTTACGAATTTTCAGATTTACAAATTGCGATCGTAACGAATGACCCGAAAAACGAAAAGAAAACAAAAACAAATTAAACAAATTTTTCGGCAGTGCACATGTCTACTGTTTATTAAAACTTAGACACATACTTTATACCCCACAGGAGAACAGTCCCCTCTTAATCATATTACCCGAACAATACAAACTGTAACCAGAAACATAATTAACGTGAGCTAATTAGCTAGTCACTTAAACTAGCCTAGGTGACTCAATGCCCACCCAATGTTGTGATTAATTAGACAATAGATGACACAATTAACAATTAACCATTAGCCATGGGACAGACATGCTTAGCAGAAAACACATAACACCTTAATAAACAGACAATAGCAGGAGACCACCAGCACCAGGTGGCTTGCTGATCATATTAACATCTGCCATGAGTCTCTCAGTCTGAAAAGGTGGAACCAACTTCTCTTCATATATTTCTTGAGGGATATATTACTGTCCCATTTGCATAGCTCCCAACTGTCCCTGATTTGGAGGGACTGTCCCTGATTTGGAACAATGTCCCTCTGTCCCTCATTCCTCCTCATTTGTCCCTCATTTTGGTCTGATCTATATATCTGTATATAAAATGCACTTTTCTATCTATTAAAGTGTTTTCCAGCGCTAAACTTTTCTGATTTCTAAATTGCTGCATTTGTAAATTCCAAAAGCCAATATAAAGGAATAGTAGTGGTAAAAAAAGCACTTGTGGGTTTAACCAATCTTGTTTTTTTGTACAATTCTCCTTTTAAGGGGGCGTGGCAAGGGGTGTGTCCTATGCCTGCAAACTTTTGCTGATAGGTGTCCCTCATTCTCATCTCATAAAGTTGTGAGGTATGCATTTGAAGTAATCCAAACCACATTCTCAGTGTCCATTAAATAGCTGTCCATCATTTTCTCGGTCACCCTGTGCCCCTAATAGACACAGAGTAACTTACACATAAGAGGGGTCTGGGGAGCCAAAACAGGGGTTTCCCAACCTCCCCAGGGGAAGCTGGGTTCCACAGGCCCCCCGCCCAAAGTGACTCCTGTCACAGCAGGCAGACCACTAAAAACAGTTGCTGAGTCCTTTCCTACCCATTCCAGCATTGTCCATGAGGGTACAGAAGAAATCCACTTCCCAACTGCATTCAGGGCTAATTCTCACCAGCCACTGCATTACAACATAACGGCTGGTGTGCAGTGCAGTCTGGCGTGACCATTGCATTGCCGATGCTCCAATCTTGGCGCATCGCACTGTTTACTTTTTTTTTTTCTTTTATGAAATTTGTTGAATTTTACAGACATTTCATAGAGTTCAGTTGGCCGCTGTGCGGTGCGAGGGGGTGGATTGCCTCACACTTTTCTTAAGCACACACCACCTACAGACCAGCGCAATAAACTGGTGTGAACTGGGCACACAGGAGACAAGGAATTTTACCTTGTCGTGTCATGGGACTGCTCTGGAATAGCCAACCAGTCCCGCTGCATCTGGCGTGAATGTACCCTTACTAACAAAAAAAATGTATTTCATTACATATATTAACATGTCATCATGCACTGAAAATGCCTGTTTGTCATCATGAAAGAAAAACAATGTAGAGGCCTGTGATTGGACAATGAAGGAGCAGCAACAGGCCAATGAGGAGGTCACCCATCTCTTCTCTTCTGCTTTATGCATGTTCTTTATCAGCACAGTAAAAACCTTCTGAGAGGCTGACAGCTGTTGCAGCTGGACAGTGTAGCATTTAGGACAATATGTGCCCAGGAAAGAATGCACAGAACACAGACTGCTTGCATTCCGACCATTCTGTTTGTGTTCAGGGGCTGATGACCTTCTCTAGGATGAAACGCATAGGGCAGAGCTAAGCTTTTATTGACCTCCTCAAGTATTTGAGGTCACTATATAGTGCCTTGCAAAAGTATTCACCCCCTTGGCATTTTTTGTGTTTTGTTGCCTCACAACCTGGAATTAACATGGATTGTTTGAGGGTTTGCATCATTTCATTTACAGAATATGCCCACAACTTTGAATATGTTTTTGTTTATTGTAATGCAAACAACAAATAGGACACAATAAGAGAAAACGTCAATGTGCATAACTATTCACCCCCCTAAAGTCAAAACTTTGTAGAGCCACCTTTTGCGGCTATCAGAGCTCCAAGTTGCTTTGGGTAAGTCTCTATGAGCTTGCCACATCTTACCACTGGGATTTTTGCCCATTCCTCCTTGCAAAACTGCTCCAGCTCCTTCAAGTTGAATGGTTTGCACTTGTGAACAGTAATTTAAGTCTGACCACAGATTTTCTATTGGATTGAGGTCTATACTTTGACTAGGCCATTCCAACACATTTACATGTTTACCCTTAAACCACTCAAGTGTTGCTTTAGAAGTGTGTTTGGGGTCATTGTCCTGCTAGAAGGTGAACCACTGTCCTAGCCTCAAATCACACACAGTAGTACAGGTTTTGCTCAAGAATATCCCTGTATTTAGCACCATCCATCTTTCCCTCAACCCTGACCAGTTTCCCAGTCCTGACTGCTGAAAAACATCCCCACAGCATGATGCTGCCATCACCATGTTTCTCTGTGGGGATGGTGTTCTTTGGGTGATGTGATTTGTTGGGTTTGCGCCAGACATAGCGTTTTCTTTGATGGCCAAAAAGTTCAATTTTAGTCTCATCAGACCAGAGCACCTTCCTCCATACATTTTGGGAGTCTCCCACATGCCTTTTCGCAAACTCAAAACGTGCCATTTTGTTTTTTGCTGAAAGTAATGGCTTTCTTCTGGCCACTCTGCCATAAAGCCCAACTCTATGGAGCGTACGGCTTATTGTCGTCCTATGTACAGATACTCCAGTCTTTGCTGTGGAACTCTGCAGCTCCTCCAGGGTTACCTTAGGTTTCTGTGCTGCCTCTCTGATTAATGACAAATCATGTGACATTCAGATTGCACACAGGTGGACATCATTTCACTAATTATGTGACTTCTGAAGGTAACTGGTTACACCAGTGCTTTTTATGGGCTTCATAAAAAAGGGGGTGAATACAAACGCACATGCCAATTATCAGTTTTTTATTTCTAAAAAATAGTTTTTGTATATATTTTCCTAAATTTTACTTCACCAACTTAGACTATTGTGTTCTAAACCATCACATATAATTCAACCACAGAAATTAATTCTATTTTACTTCTCAAAACACTACAATGCAATGAATTCTTATTGGTTCCTATGGGTTTCTGCACATTACCCATCTTTACTTGCCTTTGCACCATCCTAGTATTTAGAACTATTATCTCATGCATGATGCCCTATGTAAGCCTGGCAGTGGAAGCTTGATACAAAGTCAAATTTAAGGACTTAAAATGCTTGCACTGTAAAAAAAAAAAAAAAAAATGTTTAACCACTTGCCTAACGGGCACTTACACCCCCTTCCTGCCCAAGCCATTTTTCAGCTTTCAGCGCTGTCGCACTTTGAATGACAATTGCGCGGTTGTGCTACACTGTACCCAAACAAATATTTTATCATTTTCTTCACACAAATAGAGCTTTCTTTTGGTGGCATTTAATCACTGCTGGGTTTTTTATTTTTTACAAAAAAAAGACCAAGAATTTTGAGAAAAAAAATGTTTTTACTTTTTTCTGTCAGTAAATTTTGTAACTAAGTCATTTTTTGCCTTCACTGATGTGCGCTGATGAGGCGGCACTGATAGGCTGAACTGGTGGGCATTGATGAGGTGGCACTGATGGGCACTGTTAGGTGGCACTGATGGGCACTAATAGGCAGCACTGGTGGGCACTGATAGGTGGCACGGATAGGCGGTACTGAGGGGCACTGATGGATGGCACCGATGGGCGACACTGATGGCCATTGATCGACAACAGTGATAGGTGGTACTGATTGCCAGCACTGACTGACATCGCTAATGGGCACTGATTGGTGGCACTTGTGGGCAGAAGTGGGCACCAATTGCTTCCACTGGTGGGCACCGATTGCTGGCATTGGTGGGTACTGATTGGCGACACTGTATTGCTATATTGTAATTCAGGGCACTGATGATCAGTGCCCTGATTACATTCCTAGATGTCCCCCTGTGTGGAGATGCCGCTGATCGGCTCTCCTTGCCACACACACTGTCAGTGTAAGGCGAGGAGAGCCGATTACCGGCATGTCCATGTTTACATGTGACCGGCTGTGATTGGACACAGCCGATCACATGGTTAAAGAGCTGCGGATGCGGCTCTTTACAGAGATCGGGGTTGCGCTGTGTCCTAGCAACACGGCACGGCCATGGGCGCGCTAGAGTGGCCGTTCCGGGACGCCATTATATGACGTTGTCCCAAAACGAGAGCCGAACGATGGTGGGGCGGGCGGCAAGCAGTTAAAGATGTATTGTTGAGACATGTCCCAAGATTAAATTTTTTTCGCAATCTGTAGTGCGCTTTGGCACCACACATTTGGTAAACTACCTACCCCTAACCCCTGAGTGGGCACTTTTTGGTCCAAATAATATCCCAGGTATCAAAATTTCAAGAGGCTGTAAAGAACTTCTTATTGTTATGTCCCTTGTGGCACAGAAAACCATTCTTCTTTGATGGATTTACCCTGAACCCGCCACCACTTCTTTGTTCATAGCTAAATTATCTTATGTTTTTCACATGGAATGGGTGGAGGCCTCCTTAAATAAGGTTCACACTTTCTTTGAGGTTTGGAATCTTTTATTCAAACCTTGCCTGTAGGTACTCAACAGTCTATAGCAGCCTTTTTCAACCAGGGTGCCTTCTGGGTTCTTCAGGGGTGCCTTGACAAAATGTCTAAACATTTCCCAAAATTGCCCAAAAATTGTGTACAAGCCAGTGGGTAGATCAAGCCTACTTTTTTGTTACACAAAGCCATAGGTTTTCATTGTGCAACATTACAACCTTGGGCACCATGTGGGCCAGCCGCCAGTGCCCTAACAACTGCTGATTCCATCAGCTGATCACCAGGACATCTGTCACCTGGACAGCATCTTTGTTTGACCCCTCACCCCTCTGTGTCAGCACTAAGGTCACATTAGCAGCATGGTGGAGAGCAAATGAGTGAGAACAAATGCTGAAATATTAGTCAGTACCAGTGTGCAAACGTGTATTTCTTTGCAAGAAATAAACATCTCAAATGTTGGGTGTCCTAATTAGAGTCCCATTTACATACATTTCTCAATTTGGTTTGTTACATTGAGATAATGCCTCTGTTAGTGTTGAGGAACCCGAGAGGGACAGTTGGAAAGGAAAGAGGGATTTGGGTACAAAGAAGGAACCAGGTTCCTTCCAATAGGAGCCCTAGCTGGTTTGGCCTATATACTGTATATGTCCAAGTGAGATGAGATAAAGTGGTATGTGTTTGGATATCACTTTCCAAACCTTCTTTTTTTCCTGATTTAGACTTTAAATGTCAAGTGGATTCTGATTATCTGCAGGCCATCTTAAGCTTCGTTGCATGACGTCAGTTTTTTGTGTTTAATTCAGTTCTTTTACATATAATTAACTGAACAAATATGAACTTGGATATGTCACCACAATTATATAATCCATGGAAATGTTGAGTTTAGCATTTTGGAATGTTAAAAATGGCCGTGTCCAGGCATAGATTAAACATAAAATGTCATACAAAAAATATATACAGAATAAACTCAAAATTTTAAATTAAGATATACCCATGAAAATGCCAGTTAAGGACCCGTTACCAAGGGCAAGATGTAATAACAAAGTGCAAATTACAACAACCAATCATATTTCATGTAGTTTCTCATGTAAATACAAGAAATTTCTGATTGGTTGCCATTGGATACTGTACTTTAAAATATAGCACTGCACTGCACCCATCTTACAGAATAAACCGCGATTATCTCCTACAACTAAAGGAAAGGCACTGGAGAAGGGGGTGGGGGGAGCAGGCTTGCATACCTGCAACATGGCACCACCCTTATACAGTGGATATAAAAAGTCTACACACCCCTGTTAAAATGTCAGGTTTCTGGGATGTAAAAAAGTGAAAGAGATACATAATTTCACAACTTTTTCCACCTTTAATGTGACCTATAAAACTGTACAACTCAATTAAAAAACAAACTGAATTTTTTTTTTTTTTTTGGGGGGGGGATAAAAAAATAAAATAATGTGGTTTCATAAGTGTGCACACCCTCTTATAACTGGGGATGTAGCTGTGTTCAGAATTGAGCAATCACATTCAAACTCATGGTAAATAGGAGTCGGTATACAACTGCCATCATTTAAAAGTGCCTCTGATTAACCCTAAATAAAAGCTCAGCTGTTCTAGTAGGTCTTTCCTGACATTTTCTTAGTCGCATCCTACAACAAAAGCCATGGTACGCAGAGAGCTTCCAAAGCACCAGAGGGATCTCATTGTTAAAAAGTTTCAGTCAGGAGAGGGGTACAAAAGAATTTTCAAGGCATTAGATATACCATGGAACACAGTGAAGACAGTCATCATCAAGTGGAGAAAATATGGCACAACAGTTACATTACCAAGAACTGGATGTCCCTCTAAAATTGATGAAAAGACGAGAAGAAAACTGGTCAGGGAGGCTACCAAGAGGCCTACAGCAACATTAAAGGAGCTGCAGGAATATCTGGCAAGCACTGGCTGTGTGGCACATGTGACAACAATCTCTTGTATTCTTCATATGTCTGGACTATGGGGTAGAGTGGCATAACAAAGATAAACATCCAAGCCAGGCTAAATTTTGCAAAAACAGATCTGAAGTCTCCCAAAAGCATGTGGGAAAATGTTTTATGGTCTGATGAAACCAAGGTTGAACTTTTTGGCCATAATTCCAAAAGATATGTTTGGCGCTAAAACACTAGACATCATCAAAAGAACACCATACCCACAGGGAAGCATGATGGTGGCAGCATAATGCTTTGGGGCTGTTTTTCTTCAGCTGGAACAGGGGCCTTAGTCAAGGTAGAGGGAATTATGAACAGTTCCAAATATCAGTCAATATTGGCACAAAACCTTCAGGCTTCTGCTAGAAATCTGAACATGAAGAGGAACTTCATCTTTCAGCATGACAACGACCCAAAGCATACATCCAAATCAACAAAGGAATGGCTTCACCAGAAGATTAAAGTTTTGGAATGGCCCAGCAGGAGCCCAGATCTGAATCCAATTGAAAATCTGTGGGGTGATCTGAAGAGGGCTGTGCACAGGAGATGCCCTCGCAATCTGCCAAGTCAAGATGTGCCATGCTGATAGACTCATACTCAAGACTGGGAGCTGTAATAAAATCAAAAGGTGCTTCAACAAAGCATTAGTTTAAGGGTGTGCCCACTTATGCAACCATATTATTTTCGTTTTTTAGTTTTACTTCCCTCCACCTAAAATATTTTAGTTTGTTGTTCATCTGAGTTGTACAGTTTATAGGTCACGTTAAAGATGGACAAAGTTCTGAAATGATTTATCTTTGGCTCATTTTTTTACATCACAGAAACCTGAGATTTTAATAGGGGTGTGTAGACTTTTTATATCCACTGTAACATGCCAATAAATTGGTAGCATGAAATCAGTCTGGCTTTGGTAACATGGCACCACACACACACACAACATAATTCTGATTCTGCTAATATAGCACTATATTGTCTTCGATAACATGCCCCTGATGTAGCTCTAGTGAAATGGAAACATTCTGCCTTTGGGAATAGGGAAACTGTTTGCATTACTGTTACATATTTTGGATGTTGTACTATGGAATACAAATGGACCTTGTAATATGGTGATCTTCCTAGCATATGTATTGTGGCAGCATTTTGGTTTTGATAAAAAAAAAACTGCTATCCCGGCTATTGTTGTAACTATTATCATTGGGCTTGCGCCACCTGCTAGTCCCTACAGCATTGCTGATGACATTGGACTCTATCGCACACCTACAATAACCAGGGGAACTTAAATAGAATGCTGGCTCAATAGCCTGATCAACTGGTTAGTCTGCCTGCTCATGTCCTAAATTCAGGTTGGTCTGACTTCTAACTGTTACCCTGAACTACTCCTGGAAATTATTTGGACTGTGCTTGTTTTCAGCTTGTTTGTTCTTATTCTGACCATTGGCCTATTATCTCTGCTGTTGTCGGACATTGCTCTGTCTAGCTGTATGTAATCTGGACTCTGTTTAGGATCCATTGGTCTCTGCTTGATTTGGTTTTACCTTGTTGACTCTGCTACTGCCTGAAGTTTTCTCTGACCCAGTGTATGTTGAGGGACACAGTGGGTCTACTAAACTCTGACAACTGTATCATGGCATCGACACTTTTATGACCATTGGAAAATGGCAGCAATTTGGCTTTTTTATTATGGACCCTACTTGTGCAATACCACTATTCTAGCTTCAATAAAATGGCACCACTCTAGTAAAATATTATTATACAGGATTTATATAGGTTAGTACTTTTCCACCAGCTGTACAACTGCAGGTGTAAATGCTGGACCTGCTGTTGGTTTGTAGTTGATGTCCTGGTCTTTGTAGCAGATCCGTTGTCAGTGGCCAGACTTCCAAAACTTTTGCAGGGCCAGCTGCTGGTAGTTTAGCTCCTATTGCTGTAGGCATGACGCCAGAACTACATTTCCCGAGAGTGCTTTCCCTACACATACTGTATTGACAGTCTTTTGAGAGTAAAGGCAGTTGCACGGTTTTCCTGGGAAATAAATCAATGTATGCATGTGGAGAGGGACAGAGAAAAGTGGGGATAGGAGTTCTTTAGTCCAGCAGGCAACAATGATTGAGAAATTAGTGCAGCAGAGGCATTGTGTTGTCAGCCCAAGCAGGAAGTTAGAAGCCCACTGATTTTTTTTTTTTGTGGCAGATCAACATGGATTTTTCCCCTTATTTCATTTGCAAATAATATTTCCACACTTTGTAGCAGAAATAAAGTGTTGACACTGTACCTGACACAGAGAAGCATTCGAGAAAATATCCACCATATAATCTATTCTGTTGCCCAACGAAAGGTATCACATTTACTTTCACTTTTCTGACAATTTGTACTGGGAACATAACTTTAGTGTCATGATAAACAAGACACAATAAAATCGGCACTTTGTGTTTATTGCAATACTAGCTTTAAAATGATCACTAGTCAAACTAAAATATGCAGAAAATTCAATAATTCTTGGAAGAGGGTACATCATAATTCTTGAAAGATGATAATCTTAAGGAATGAGAAAGCCATTTCAGAATGAATAAGCTGATGGCTGTAATGTAAACATAGTACTGGAGCTTCATTGGCTATCCAATACAACCCCAATTCCCAAGAAGTTGGGACGCTGTGTAAAATCGATATAAAAAAAATAATGCAATGATTTGCAAATCTCATAAACCCACATTTTATTCACAATATCATCACTATTATTATTAATATACAGGAGTTAGATAAAAACAACCGTTTGCGCAGCGCTTTACAATATAAAGAGAGACAGCACAGTTACAATACAATAAAATACAAGAGAAAGTCAAGAGGGCCCTGCTCATAAGAGCTTACAATCTAATAGCGTGGCGCAAGTGGCACAAAAAGGTAAGAACTGAGGAATAAGCTGTATGAAATGTTTAAAAAAAATAAGGCAATTTTGAAACTGATGGCAGCAACATGTCTCAAAAAAGTTGGGACAGCGCCATGTTTAGCACAGTGTAGCATCCTCTCTTCTTTTAACAACACTGTAAACGTCTGGGAACAGAGGAGACCAGTTGCTGGAGTTTTGGGAGAGAAATGTTGTCCCATCCTTGCTTGATATAGGATTCTGATTGCTCAACAGTCCAGGGTCTTTGTTGTATTTTTTGTTTTCAAGGTGCACCAATATATTTTCAGTTGGTGAAAGGTGTGGACTGCAAACAGGCCAGTTAAGCACCTGTACTTTTCTATTACTAAGTCATGCTGTTTTCATAGATGGAGTATGCGGTTTAGTATTGCTCTAATGAAATATGCAAGGCCTTCCCTGAAAAAAGATTTCTCAATGGGAGCATTCTATATATATATATATTCTGCTCTATAACCTTGACCTATCTTTCAGCATTGATTGTGCCTTTCCAGATGTGCCAGCTGCCCATGCCAAATGCATTAATGCACCCCCATACTACCAGATATGCAGGCTTTTGAACTGAGCGCTAACAACAAACCAGAAGGTCCTTCTCCTCTTTGGCTCAGAGGACACGGACCAAAAAGAAATGTCAAATTTCAATTAATCTGACCACAGAACAGTTTTCCACTTTGCAAAAGACCATTTTAAATGAGCTTTGGCCCAGAGAAGACAGTGGCGTTTCTGGATCATGTACAGATATGACTTCTTTTTTGAATGATAGAGCTTTACTTTGCATTTTTGAATGGCACGGTAAAGTGTGTTCACAGCCAGTGATTTTTGGAATTATTCCTGAGCCTATACAGTGATGTCCACCACAGAATCATGCTTGTTTTTAATGCAATGCCATCTGAGGGCTCGAAGATCCAGGGCATCCAATATTGTGTTTTTGGCCTTGTCCCTAGCCCACAGAGATTTCTCCAGATTATTGGAATCTTTTGATATTATGTACTATAAATGATGATATATTTAAAGTCTTTGCAGTTTTATGTTAAGGCATATTCTGCAGATTGGCGAACCTCTGCCCATCTTTATTTCTGAGACACTCTAACTCTCTAAGATGCTCTTTTTATACCCAACCATGTTACGGACAGTGTTTTCAATTAACTTAATTAGTTGCAAAATGTATTTCCAGCTCTTCCTTGTTAGTACCACCTACTTTCTAGCTTTTTTCTTGCCCTTTCCCAGCTTTTTGAGAGGTGTTGCAGCCATTTTTTTTTCTTAAAATGTTATTTTCTCAGTTTAAACATTTGATATGTTTTCTATTGTGAATAAAATATGGGTTTATGAGATACAGTTGTGCTCATAAGTTTACATACCCTGGCAGAATTTATGATTTCTTTTCTGAGAATATGAATAATAAGACAAAAACTTTTCTTTTACTCATGGTTAGTGTTTGCCTGAAGCCATTTATTATCAATCAACTGTGTTTACTCTTTAAATCATAATCACAACAGAAACTACCCAAATGACCCTGATCAAAAGTTTACATGCCCTAGTTCTTAATATCGTGTATTGCCCTTTTTAACATCAATGACAGCTTGAAGTCGTTTGTGGTATTTGTGGATGAGGCTCTTTAACTGCACGTTTGAGATCTCCCCAGAGTGGCTCAATGGTATTGAGGTCAGGAGACTGAGATGGCCACTCCAGAACCTTCACTTTATTCTGCTGTAGCCAATGACAGGTCGAATTGGCCTTGTGTTTTGGATCATTGTCATGTTGGAATGTCCAAGTACGTCCCATGTGCAGCTTCCTGGCTGATGAATGCAAATGTTCCTCCAGTATTTTTTGATAACATACTGCATTCATCTTGCCATCAATTTTGACCAAATTTCCTGTGCCTTTCACACATCCCCAAAACATCAGCGATCCACCTCCGTGTTTCACAGTAGGAATGGTGTACCTTTCATCATAGGCCTTGTTGACTCCTCTCCAAATGTAGTGTTTATGGTTGTGGCCAAAAAACTCAATTTTGGTCTCATCACTCCAAATGACTTTGTTCCAGAAGGTTTGAGGCTTGTTTCTGTGCTGTTTGGCATATTGTAAGCAGGATACTTTGTGGCATTTGCATAGTAATGGCTTTCTTCTGGCGACTCGACCATGCAGCCCATCTTTCTTCAAGTGCATCCTTATTGGTCATCTTGAAACAGCCACACCACATGTTTTCGGAGAGTCCTGTATTTCACCTGAAGTTATTTGTGGGTTTTTCTTTGCATCCCTGGCAGTTTTGGCTGAAATTTTAGTTGGTCTACCTGACCGTGGTTTGGTTTCAACAGAACCCCTAATTTTCCACTTCCTAATTAGAGTTTGAACACTGCTGATTGGCATTCTCAATTCCTTGGATATCTTTTTATATCCCTTTCCTGTTTTATACAGTTCAAATTCCTTTTCCAGCAGATCCTTTGACAATTCTTTTGCTTTCCCCATGACTCAGAATCCAGAAACGTCAGTGCAGCACTAGATGAAAGATGCAAGGGTCTGTCAGGAGTCCAGAAACTCATTGACTTTTTATACACACACACTAAATACAAGCAAACAGATCACAGGTGAGGATGGTTACCTTTAATAACCATTCAAACCCTTTTGTGTCAACTTGTCTTCATTTTATCAGGCCAAAATCACCAGGGTATGTAAACTTTTGATCAGGGTCATTTGGGTAGTTTCTGTTGCCATTATGATTTAAAAAGAGTAAACACTGCTTCAGCCAAACACTAATTTTCCAAATTTCAGCTTTATCATTTTGTACTACTAGAACAACATATACAAGAAAATTCAAAAAGCTACAACACATTTATAAAAGGTGAAGATGCAGATGAACTCCTTTTGGTCTGTGGTTTGTCACTTTTGGTGGCCTGAAGAAAGAAGAAAAAAATGAAGGTGTACTTATATAATAAAATTATCACACAATTATACTCCACAATTCTAATGGAAAAATTCTAGAAATCTACCACTTTAGAATTTTTTTTTTTAAATATATATTTATTTTTAAAAATGTATTAAAAACTGCCACTTTATTAGGTACTTTTGCCTTTTAAGCTAAAAATTAACCAATTGCTGACCACGTTATAGTCAGATGCCGGATAAAGCAGGTCTGGGAGGGCATCCGTCCTCCCAGAGCTGCGACCCCGACACGCTCTGTGATAGCTGTGTCCTTTGGACATAGCTGATTACAGATCGGAGTAAAGGGCCAATCACAGTTGATCATGATGTAAAAGCACTTACCGTTTTATTGGCATTCCTTTCCTAACGCTGTCACAGGAGAGGCGAGCCAGTAACCGGCAAGCGTGAAAGGGCACATCAACACTGATAATCAGGGCACTGATCATCAGTGCAGTCCCAACAGTGCCCATCAATGCTGCCTATCATTGCTGACAAGTGCCCATCAGTGCCGCCAATCAGTACCTCCTCATCAGTGTCGCCAATCAGTACCTACTCATCAGTGCTGCTACCTATCAGTGCCCAAAGTGTGAAAACTGGAAATGTTAGTCTTCTCCTCTGAAGCCCAGAAAGCACTGAGGAGGAGGGTAAATGGGAATATGCAGATAGGCATCTTGGATGTCCACAGATGCTAGGTATTCCCGTCTCAGAAATGCATAAACTGACCTTGCTGATTCCATACAAAACTTCAGAATGTAAAAGTGCTTGCTTAGGGATTTTAGATCCACGGCAGAACAAATAACACGGTTGGGTTTTGGTACTGTGAACAGGTTTCAATAGAATCCTTTGAACCTGTCCTCCTCTGGAGGGACAAGAAATGGTTCAAGGAGGTTTGCAAATCTGAATAACCTTAAAGTGGTTGTAAAGGCAGAACGTTTTTGTATCTTAATGCATTCTATGCATTAGGATAAAAAGCCTTCTGTGTGCAACAGCCCCCCTCAGCCCCCCTTACACTTACCTGAGTTCCCTCTCTGTCCAGCGATGTCCATGAGTGTCTCAGCCGTCCGAGATGCTCCCTCCTGATTGGCTGAGACACAGCAGCGGTGCCATTAACTGCTGCTGCTGTCAGTCGAAGTCAGCTAGCCAATCAGGAGAGAGAGGGGGTGGGGCCAGGACTGGGCTCCGTGTCTGAATGGACACAGGGAGCTGTGACTCGGCTCAGGTGCTCTCATAGCAACTACCTTGCTGTGGGGGCACTGAACAGGAGGGAGGGGCCAGGATCACAGAAGAGGGACCCGAGAAGAGGAGGATCTGGGCTGCTCTGTGCAAATCCACTACACAGAGCAGGTAAGTATAACATGTTTGTTATTTTTATAGGAAAAAATATTAGACTTTACAATTACTTTAAAAGATAAGTTCACTTTTAGTAACATGTGACTTGTTACACTCGTATTCAGGATGTAAAAGGTTACTAAAGCAGCAGCCCCACACCCCTCCTAAAAAATATTTTAGCACTTTTCATACATCAGACCCTAAAAGATTACAGCAACGTAACATTAGGACTGCTCCTTTTTTTTCAGTTGTTATTTATGGAGAAAACACTAAGGGAGGGATGGCAAAGGGGCAATAGCTGCCAGAGGCACAGTTACTGTTACTGAGCGGGTGAACGAACTGTGCTGTGTAACTGCAGCAATATTTAAAGAGGTTTAAGATTTAGCAAAAACTTGACTTTAATCCATATTAATTGACTGTAACTATGCTTTGTCATGCCCTGTAATACCCCTTCATTACTAGGCAATATTCTGTGATAGTTTGACTGACAACTACCCCATCATGCAACATTTTATCCAAATGAATTTTATATAATTTTTTGAAACACTTAGAGCTTTCTTTTGGTAGTATTTAAAAGAGAAGTAGTGTCAAAGCTTTTTTGGCCATAATTCTGGGTTACAGGCAGGCACTTACATTTGCTCTTCTGTGACCCAGAATCAGCTGACATCACAGAGCTGTTTCAGTCTCTGGAAGGATCCTGGCCATATTTTCAGGATCCACCCAGACGCCCCGGCTATCAGTGCACGGCTGAGAAAAGAAGTCAGCTGCTTCTGCCCCCTCTCCAGCCTGGCGCTCCAGTAAGCACTGGAGGGGTAGAGCAGAGAGCGCCAACTAACAGTCACTGCTCTCCACTCTGATAAGACAGCGCTGAGTGATCATGCGATCAGTTCTCGGGCTTAGGGCCAACAGGGGAGGCATGGAGGTGAGTATTAGTGTTTTTTTTTTCAAAACCCCAAACTAGCAAATACATTTTGAAAAAAAAAAAAACTTCCACTACTTTCTATTCTAAAACATATCAAACATAAATGCTAGTATAGTTTGAAAACCACCAAATGATCCTTTTAGGAATGTAGGAAAGTAGACACCTTAAGGTAATCTAATTTTTGCCACTTTTTTTTATAATGATATTGAGGTTAAACATTGAGCTTGATAATGGTGTACAGTAAAACCTTGGATTGCAAGCATAATTCATTTCCCGGAAGCATGCCTGTAATCCAAAGCACTTGTATATCAAAGCAAATTTCCCCATAAGAACCAATGGAAACTCAAATGATTCATTCCACAACCATTTATTCATAAGTCCTTCAGTTTATAGTCCATATAAAAAGACTATAGCAATGGTTGTGTAACTATAAAATGTCCATCCACAAATAGAAGCCTCCACAAGGGCATTCGAAGCAAAATCCAGCAGGAGCTACAGAGTATAAAAGAGAAGAGAGGCGCCTCTAAGTGTAGTAATATGGTTACATTTAATGAAGGTACAACATTTATCAACTCACATGGTTAATAATTAAAAGAGGCACATCTAAGTATGCAGGCATCTGGGGTAAAGCTGTCCACATAAACCATCCCCCGCACTGCCGGCTCTCACCATTGTCAGTCTACAATCGTGACCAGGAAGACTACCCTGCGGTAGAGCGATCTGAAAGTGAGGACTGAACCGCTCGTGGAGTGCAGCGTGGAAGGGACGACGTCAATGGCAGTGCAGAGGAAGGTCTACGTGGACAGCTTTACCCCGGATGCCTGCATACTTAGATGTGCCTCTTTTAATCATCAACCATGTGTGTTACTAAATGTTGTACCTTCAATAAATGTAACCATATTGCTACACTTAAAAGCGCCTCTCTTCTCTTTTAAACTCAGTTGTATATCTAAAAAAAAAATCGCTTGTATATCAAGTCAAAATTTATTAAAAAATGTTGCTTGTCTTGCAAAACGCTCTCAAACCAAGTTACTCTCAAACCAAGGTTTTACTGTGCTAGATACATTAAATGTACAGGTCATGCACAGAGGGGGGGGGGTGGAGTTGTGAGGGTTAATGTACAGATTCCATACAGTTGGTGGATGGAGAAGAAGGGGTAAATGTACAGGTATCACATAGAGACAGGATATAGATCAGACATACTGGAGAGGAGTAGGAGGAGAGGGTGAAAGTGTATAAAATCATCCTACAATCAATGTATACTTTGGATATCTGCTGCTTGTAATCATTCATTCAGCTTACTCTCGGGGCTCTCAGATGCAATTACTACACTGTTTACAGCCATGATCTCGGATTGACTTTCACAGTCATCACAAGGTACAGTGCTGCTTGGATTGGCTCTGTACATTATGATTGTAATGTGAGACATCAGAGAACAGCTCACACCACAACCATTACCATGTGTACTGGCAGCCCAAGGATTATTTCTGCAGTGGTGTTTATAAACGGAAGGGAACAAATAAGCCTCTGCCGCTTTGCCATTTAATGGCTCACGATGTCAATAAAGCAGGTAATAGCTCTCCAAGCTAATTGCCCTGTCAGTGTGCAGGTATCTGTGTTGCCATCATGTTTATCTATCAGAAGGTAATGTGTACCACATTTCCCATAATGCTTTGAACTCATTTTGTCTGACATTAACGTGTCATTAAAGTAGAACTATAGGCAATTTTTTTTTTTTTTTTTCACTTTGGATAGAGTAAGGGAGGGTTATAACCCTGTCAGATTTTTTTTTTCTTTGCGGTCTGTATCCAATTTCGGAAATTTCCCTTCACTTCCTGTCCCATAGTCAAACAGGAAGTGATAGCATCAGTTGTTAGAACACCTGTCAGTTTTTATTGCTGTCTGTGCCCCCATTAGGGAGTTTCACCCTCTCTACTAGTCCTGTTTACCATTTTCATCAAAGGTTCAAGCTTTTAAATTCAAGTCAAGCAATCCAACCCTAATCACCTAAAAAAATGTTGAACAATAAAAATCTGACAGAGGCTCTAGCCTTCCTCTACTCTACTAAACAAAAGCATTATTATTGCTGTCTGTGTTGCCACTTCCTGCCCAGTGAAAATGTCACCAGGACAGAAAGTGAGTTGAAAATTTCTCTCGTCAGAGGTTCTAATTCTTTTTTACTCTATTAAAACCTAAATAGAAAAAAAAAAAAAAGGAATTTAGGTGACCCTTTTATTTAAATCTACAACCACTGTCATTTTCTAAAACTGTTAAAATGACACTTTCTTACAATATAACTACCTGTAGGCATTCCATATACAGTATCTCACAAAAGTGAGTAGTGAGTGTGCCGCTTGTATAACAGTGTAAATTTGCTGTCCCCTCATGATGACAACCCCAAACACACCTCCGAGATGACCACTGCCTTGCTAAAGAAGCTGAGGGTAAAGGTGATGGACTGGCCAAGCATGTCTCCAGACCTAAACCCTATTGAGCATCTGTGGGGCATCTTCAAACAGAAAGTGGAGGAGCGCAAGGTCTCTAACATCCACCAGCTCTGTGATGTCATCATGGAGGAGTGGAAGAGGACTCCAGTGGCAACCTGTGAAGCTCTGGTGAACTCCATGCCCAAGAGGGTTAAGGCAATGCTGGAAAATAATGGTGGCCACACAAAATATTGACACTTTGGACCCAATTTGGACATTTTCACTTAGGGGTGTACTCACTTTTGATTAATTAAATTAATGGCTGTGTGCTGTGTTATTTTGAGGGGACAGCAAATTTACACCCTTATACAAGCTTTACACTCACTACTTTACATTGTAGCAAAGTGTCATTTCTTCAGTGTTGTCACATGAAAAGATATAATAAAATATTTACAAAAATGTGAGGGGTGTACTCACTTTTGTGAGATACTGTACACATGGGGTACAGAAAGCCCCCAGAATTCATATAGATCAGTTTAGGCATTCAAAAAAAAAAATAGCAGTGTTTCTTCACATATAGAATACAAAGATCCATTATGTTACCGCAAACCTAGCTGAAGAACGTTTGGAATACAAAGATCCATTATGTTACTGCAAAGCTAGCTGAAGAACGTTTTCTGCAGGATGAGCGTTATAATATTGTTAGGTGAGTTAGTGGTCTTGTCATAGAGAAATGATAAATACTTACATTTCTTTAGGGCTCTACGTTTATTCTCTTAACTTAAACATAACACGGCAGGGTCCATCGGGCTGCTGGGTCCCAACTAAATGCAGATTACTCTGTAAAATATAAGAAAAGTTCAATTTTAAGACCGGGTACACCAGAAAACAACTTTCCCCTGCTACAATGACCAGGACCAGACTTGTGAAATGGACATCTGACTATTTCGTTGTTTTTAAACCCTTACATATACCCAGTGAAGTGGCTGGCCTCATGTGATACACATAGATTAAAAAAATCCTCCTACAAAAGGGGGATCTGTTTATCTGCAGTCTTCTTTTCTCTAAACATGTTCAAAATCCAGAATTTATAAAGCTTGTCTGAGCTGTCAGAAAAAAAGGGAGTGGAGAGCTGCAATTACACTCTTCAAAGCTCAGTGAGGAGGGCTCTGAGAGCTGATTGGAGGGAAGGGACACACCCCCCTTCACACAGCTCACAGGTACAGAGCTGAGGCGGTCAATCACAGGCTGTGTGCTGGAGATCTCTCCCCTGTCACCTATATTCTCTTGGTGTCAGGAAACCTTGTCAGAAGTGACTCATGCTGATAGCAGAGGAAGGAAGCGGCAGACAGAAATGACACTCAGTTTTCCTAATTGAGACAAGTTCACACCATACAGGGATATGCTCCATTTATAATTCATGTCTGAGGTTTACAACCACTTTAACCGCTTGCCGACCAGCCGCCATCATTTTACTGCGGCAGGTAAGCACGATCCAGTGAGCCATCGTAGCTATACGTCGGCGATCGGGATAGCAGGTGCGCGTGCGCCCGGTGCTGATGCTCGTGGCCGACGGTCGCAATGACCAGTCGTGATCGCGGGCACGAGAGGCAGAACAGGGACGAGTGTGTGTAAACACACAAATCACTGTTTTGTTCTGTGAGGAGTTCCTATTAGCTAGGAACCATGATCCTTCACTTCCCCTAGGTCAGTCCCCTCCCCCTACAGTTAGAAAAAAACACACAGGGAACACAGTTAACCCCTTGATCGCCCCCTAGTGTTAACCCCTTCCCTTTGACATTTTTACAGTAATCAGTGCATTTTTATAGCACTGACCGCTGTATAAATGACAATGGTCCCAAAAATGTGTCGAAAGTGTCCGATGTGTCTGCCATAATGTCACAGTCCCGATAAAAATCACAGATCGCCGCCATTACTAGTAAAAAATAAAATAATAATAAAAATGCTATAAATCTATCCCCTATTTTGTAGACGCTATAACTTTTGCGCAAACCAATCAATTTACGCTTATTGCGATTTTTTTTTTTACCAAAAATATGTAGAAGAATACATATCAGCCTAAACTGAGAAAAAATAGCTTTTAAAAAAAAAAAAAAAATGGGGATTTTTATTATAGCAAAAAGTACAAAATATTGTGTTTTTTTCAAAATTGTCGCTCTGTTTTTGTTTATAGCGCAAAAAATAAAAAACGCAATCAAATGCCACCAAAAGAAAGCTCGAGATTTAAACATTTCTTCCACACAGCTTATACCTGCCAGGCAGGACGGAAGACCTGAGTTTCCTCCCCTTCAGTGGACCACTTGTCAGTCAGGGATGTTTATAAATGGCGGCTAGTAGACAAGAATTGAAAACACAGTCCAGGCTGCTACAGCAGCCAGTAGTATGTTTACATTTGTAGAGCAGACATTGGACCTTCGGGGTGTTCATGATTCAGGCGGCTTTAAAGCCTGCCTTAGGAAATGACCCACCTCCTGCCTGGGACCGGCATGGCAGGTTCAACAGAGGGAGCCCAGCAAATGTCCATTTTTATTACATTACTTCTGGGGAAGTAGCTAATGCAGCATAATCTACACTCTATTAGCTTCAATGGAATAATAAGGAGTCCAATAGACCAATTTGCCAGCTTGGAGATGCCAACTAAATGTTGTCGTCTCTCTCCCAAAACTTGATGTACATTTATTATACCCACATCTGTTTAACAATGACAAGCTGAGGAAAGTGAATAGAGGCAGTGCTGGGTGTGAGTGTTATTTAATGAATTAAATGGAAAAAAACAAAAACAGATAAGTTTGTACCTTTCCATTCCTTTACCATATATATATATATATATATATTTTTTTTTTTTTTTTTAACTAAAACCACTGCAGCTTTAGCCTTTCCATGCTCGATGCACCTAAGGGGGACATGGTGCATGGGGGGCAACCGCCCCTTATGATGTAGGAATGAAGATCTGAAGAGCTGTGTGATGGTGGAGCAATGGATTACAGCAGACAGCTGGGTGGGTGAGTATGTGTTTTTTAAAGACAACCCAGTGGACAAGATGAGATAGAAAATAAAAAAAGGAAGGGGGAAGAGTTCCTCTTTAAATGAGAGACAAATTAAAAAGCCCAACTGCAGCTAGCACTTTTTAGGCTTTTATAACATCATTTTTATTTAATACCTTACCTACCAAAGGTATGTTTATAAACATCCTGCTGTTCAAGACAAGCTTAAGACAGCTGCTGTGAGCTTGGCATGGATTTTCTTCAGTAAAATAAAGTGATTCGGGTGGCTGTATAGCCACCTGATCACTTTTGCTTGTTACCTCGTGATAGCAATAAAGTTACATGAAAGATTTTTTGAAAAATGAAATTGCACTAAAATAATTAAAAACAATAATAATAATTAAAAAAATAATAATCATTTCAACTCCCGAGCATACACACGAATATTAGTGAGGCACCGAAATTTCGGCCCCAAAAAATTATCGGCCAAAAAGAAGGTTTTCAGCGTTGTGCTGATAATGGCTGCCGAAAATGGCCACAATTTTACTGAGATTTTGCTGTGATTATGGTGTATTTTTCATAGGTCATGTTGCTCAAAAAAATGCAGCAAAAACACAACACGAGTGCATTTTCGATACATGCTTGCAGCATTTGGGGGAGGTGCGTTTTTGGTGCGATTTGCCAAATATTCACCAAAAATGCAGCAAGCAGGGTTTTTAACACCACTTCAAAAGGTGCCAAATAATGGGCGACAATAAATTCATATTCATTTAACTTCATGATATTAATTAAAAAGTCTAATATAATACAATTATTTTTAAAATACATATATATATTTTAAAACCGTCAACATTGGTTTTAGTTTCGGCCAAGTACATGCTGAATTTTCATTTCGGTGCACCACTAACGAATATGTAAACAGTGATTGCACCACATATGTGAGGTATTGTTGTGAATGTTAGCATAAGAATAATTATTGGAACATAATTCATGGTTGACTCTAAATGAATTTTAGAGCATCACCTATGAAAAATTATAGATACCAGAGTTTTTCACAATTTCGAGTCTTGAGATGTTTGGTATCTATTTACTTAATGCAACCCCATCTTTATTTTATTTTTTTTTACCAAAAAAAAAGGTATTATATTGTGTTTGTGTATACTAAAATCTATTTTAGTGTATCTTTTCTTAAAAGTATCCTTTTCCTAAAAGTATGCGTTTGAAACACTGGATATCATGCAACATAAAAAATTGCAACTGCTACCATTTTATTCTGCAAGTCCTCTGCTTTTAGAAAATATAGAATTGTTTAGGGGTTTAAAGTAAATTTCTTGCAAAAACTTGCAGATTTTAACTTGTGTGTTAAAAAATTGCACCGCTAGAAAAGTAAATAGACCATATTTAGCACCCCTGCCTGCCAGTGTTACATGGTTTCTCCCAATCCCTATATTTGCCAATTTTCCTGGTCATATAAATGTGGAGGAAAAAAAATAGTGAAGGCCTGTTAAAAAAAAAAAAAGAAGGAGGAATTCATATTTGAATAATATCCTTATAGTCACCAGAATACATTATTTTTCACTATAGTAGTCCTCTAAGAAAAATCAGACATTACTTTACAGGGATCCTGCGGTCTGGAAAAAAAGCAGTCGGCTGTTGAACATGGAGTAATGGTTTTCCTACAAGTGGTATATGATGTACTGTAGTTGGAATCCTTCCTGTACACTCATTAAGGAGATTATCTGAGGAACTCGAGAATGGAGCTACTGGTATACGACACTGACACTTTCAATGATGAATTTCCTATTGTGAAACCAGATTCAGCCTTACCTTGTCACATCATTAAAGAGAAATCTTACACTTCTCATAGGGAGGGTAAAGGAAACTCTAGACAGCTGAAAACTGAGCTGAAGACAAATATTCAGGAAAAACATTGGTCTAGCTATGAATACATTATGTATGTAAAGCCAAAACTTATTGGATAGAGCAGGCTTTCTCAACCTTTTAACCCTAGAGGAACCCCAAAAATAATTTTCATTTCTCGAGGAACCCTTACTAAAACCAATTCATCAGGACTCAATAGGTACAATGCTCCTTATTGGTGGTCAATAGGAAGAATGTCCCCCTTAAAGTGGTGCTCAGAATGCCACCCTTAAAGACAGCTAAAAAGATATTTGGTGTCATGCTGCTGTCTTTGCTAAGTGGTGCAGAACCTTCAACTCTGTAGGTATCATCAAATAGGTGGTTCAATAGCTTAAGGAACCCTTAACAACCTCTGGAAGAACTCCATGGTTCCATGAAACCCTGGTTGAGAATGGCTGGGATAGAGCAGTACGAATGGTTAAAACTGAATTGCAGACATGGAATTTTTTACATAGTTACGTTGGTCCAGCTCACGTAGTTGTTAAGAACAACTATGAATTGTGAATATTGTGTTCAAAGCTTTGTTTGATTATTATTATTATTATTGTTACAGTTTCCATTTTTTTATATAAAAAATCTTTTTTATTTTCACATTTTATTTATCAATTTTTACAATATTTTAATTTTATTTTATTTTTACATAGCTTTACATCAGAATAAGTTTGATTTTTAATGTTTTAATTGTCTTTATGTGGATTAATGTATTATATTTATTTGTCTGGTATTGTGCATTTATTGTAATAGCAGGTTGATGGCTTGTTTTTTTATCCACTTGGTGTGGCTGTATTCTTTGTAAGCACCCTGGGGGTAATATTCATTCTGTGCAAAAGTTCCATGTGAAATTTCACGTGAGGGAACCCACTTGTTTTAATTAAGTAATCAAGCTTTTAACATAGTGGCTGGCTCCAGCGGGCTGTGTGTATTGTTTAAACCTCTGGTGCGTGTTGTTCGTTGCACAGCCTGTCCCCCTGAAGCCATCGGTGATGAAAGGCCTAGGGAGTGCCGATCGTCCTCACGTAGGAGTACGGTGGCAGAGTGTTTCTCCTGTGCCGCAGCATGTACACTATATTGCCAAAAGTATTGTGACGCCTGCCTTTACACACATATGAACTTTAACCACTTGAAGACCAGGCCCATTTCTGACATTTGTTGCTTACAAGTTAACATAATTTTTTTTGCTAGAAGATTACTTAGAACCCCTAAACATTATTATTTATATATATATATATATATATATATATATATATATATATATATATATATATATATATATATATATATATATATATATATATATATATATAATTTAGCAGAGACCCTAGAGAATAAAATGGAGGTTGTTGCAATATTTTATGTATTTGCGCAGCGGTCTTTCAAATGCTTTTTTTTGGAAAAAAAAAAATACAATTCCATGAATAAAAAAAAAAATGAAACCATAAAGTTAGCCCAATTTTTTTGTATAATGTGAAAGATGATGTTGCGTCGAGTAAATAGATACCCAACATGTCATGCTTTGAAATGGCAACGCTTTAAAAATGTTTAACGATTACCCATTTAGAGTTACAGAGGAGGCCTAGATCTAGAATTATCGCTCTAACGATCGTGGCAATACCTCATATGTGTGGTTTGAACACTGTTTATATTTGCGGGCGCGACATGCGTTTATTTTGGTGTGCAAGTACATCGGGCACTTTAATGAAAAATATTTTTTTTTTCTTAATAATTTTTTTTTTTACTTTTACACTGTCCCTTACATTTTTATTCATTTTTTGATCACGTTTATTGCTGTCACAAGGGTTGTAAACATCCCTTGTGACAGCAATAGTCATGTATTTTTTTTGGAGGGATCTGGGGTCGATAAGACTCCAAATCCCACCTTTGCACTTAAAAGCATTCAAAACACCTTAAAATGTTATTGATGCCCCTGAGTCCACCCAACCGGCTGCCATGACTGCATAAGGCAGGTTTGGCGTGACAAGGTCTGCTCGGTCCCCCTAGGGTCCCCTTATCTTCTGCTCCCCCCCCCCCTGTCCTCTTACAATCTTTCCCCATTCCGGTCTTTTCCCTTTTACTTATCCTACAGTCAGATGTAATGACCCACAATGGTATGGACTCTCATGACTCCAGGTATAATGTGTCAGGGAGGTGTAATAGTGCATATAATGGATAAGTTTCCACTGATAACAGAAAAGTGAGACTTGTATTGTTTCACCCCATGATAAGGACATCTGAAAGGTATTTTTATTGTTTTATCATATTCCGTTAAAAACAATAAAAACATATTTGAATCTAAAAGCATTCAAAACACCAAGTTTGGCTGTTTTGAATACTGACATTTTTTAAAATCTGGCGTCTTTAAGGTTTCAGTAAACCGGAAGTGACGTTGTGACATCACTTCCGGGTTTCTAGATCCGAGAATTCTGGCTTTGTTCGGACATGCAGGCTGGTCGCTCGGGCCTCTCGGTGGGACAGGAGAGCCTGGGCAGAGCAGGGGAAGGCGGAAGGCGGCTTCTTAGTCTCATCGTTTGTCATCTCAAGAAAGCCGATTGTTGTCTCTAAAAAACGTTACCAGGGCGATGCCTGCAGCTGCAGGCATCATCCCTGGTACAACCACTTGAAGCAAAATGACGTACAGGTATGTGATTTTGTGGCAAGTGGTTAATGACATCCCAGTCTTAGTTCGTAGGGTTCAATATTGAGTTGGCCCACCCTGTGCAGCTATAACAGCTTCAACTCTTCTGGGAAGGCTGTCCACAAGGTTTAGGAGTATGTCAATGGAATTTTTGACCATTCTTCCAGAAGTGCATTTGTGAGGTCAGGCACTGATGTTGAACGAGAAGTCCTGGCTCGCTATCTGTGCTCTAATTCATCCCAAAGGTGTTTTATCAGGTTGAGGTCAGGACTCTGTGCAGGCCAGTTAAGTTCCTCCACCCTGCATTGTGGCTGTGACAGGTACATAACCCTATCTGGTTGCCTTTGCAATTTTTGGAAAGGGCTCCACTTCTTGGTTTTAATGCCTTTCAACCCCAAGTGACAACTTAGCTTTCAATCAGTTTAGCTTAGAAACACTTGCTGTGTATTTACATTAGAGGGTTGGCAGGCTACCAAGATTCATAATTTGGCATTGCATTAGCGTGTGCTTTACCAGAACCTGTATGTGTAATGTGTTGGTATGAAGCTGTGCCATTCATTCTAAATGGCTGCCAAACATACCATTCAAAGGATGTGCATTGCAGCACATTCTACTATCGTGGACTGCGGTGCCCTGCTGAAGAATGGTGCAAACAGAGGATGGGAACACACAGAGAATCTCCAGGTGGGTCATGATAGTCTTTCACTGAGCAAGAAAATGACACATGAAGCTGCAGAGCTGTAATAGAAAATGGTGGTTCAGTCTTACTGGCTATGTAGTATGGCAGGGTTACCTTAATGGCCAGACTGACAACACAGAATTCTATATTTATTAATTTATTTATTATTTTTGCATGTAAAGCAGATCACATTTTGTACATTTTTGCCAAAGCTAATTTCCAGACTCCTTCCTTCCCCTTCTCACTAATCGCTGCCATAGACAGACATTTAAAAAAAAAACTTCCTAAACGCCCCATTTATCACCTATTTCTCTGTACAAACTTAATTTAATACTGAATATGGATATCACAGAACCTATACAAATGCAGGGTACTGGATGTGCTGGTGAAAGATTATACAATGTCCTGAATATTCTGACTGTACTTATATAAGTACAGGCTTGTTTATCCCACAAATGCTGGGCTTTGATGTTTACTGCAGCCAGAATGAAACCCCATCAATAAATACACTGCTTGCAGGTGTTCAGGACTATTGTTTGGTTCAAAGGAAAGATGGCTGTTAGATAAAATTGGTAAAAGAGATTTTTTTTTTTGTCCAACTACACAGTGCCAGTATACTCCTGGCCATGGCATGAACTCTGACACAGAGGCACCATTACCCACACTGATAGAAGGCCCCTATTCTTCACCCACCGACAAAGTGGTGCCATCTATCACCCTCTGACAACTGACACAGGGGAGCACCATTTCTTCCACTGAGAAATAAGATTATTCCTACCACTGACACAAGGGCATCATTCCTCCCACTAACCACTAGGCACAGAGGGCCATTCACACACTTACCACAGACCTATCGACACCATTCTTCCCATTGACACAGAGGGCAATTCCTCCCACTGACACAGGGACACCATTCCTCCCACTGACACAGGGACACCATTCCCCCCACTGACACAGGGACACCATTCTTCCCCCTGACACAGGGACACCATCCTTCCCCCTGACACAGGGACACCATCCTTCCCCCTGACACAGGGACACCATCCTTCCCCCTGACACAGGGACACCATCCTTCCCCCTGACACAGGGACACCATCCTTCCCCCTGACACAGGGATACCATTCCTCCCACTAACCACTAGGCACAGAGGGCCATTCGCACACTTACCACTGACCCATCGACACCATTCCTCCCACTGACACAGGGACACCATTCCTCCCACTGACACAGGGACACCATTCCTCCCACTGACACAGGGACACCATTCCTCCCACTGACACAGGGACACCATTCCTCCCACTGACACAGGGACACCATTCCTCCCACTGACACAGGGACACCATTCCTCCCACTGACACAGGGACACCATTCCCCCCACTGACACAGGGACACCATTCCCCCCACTGACACAGGGACACCATTCCCCCCACTGACACAGGGACACCATCCTTCCCCCTGACACAGGGACACCATCCTTCCCCCTGACACAGGGACACCATCCTTCCCCCTGACACAGGGACACCATTCTTCCCCCTGACACAGGGACACCATTCTTCCCCCTGACACAGGGACACCATTCTTCCCCCTGACACAGGGACACCATCCTTCCCCCTGACACAGGGACACCATCCTTCCCCCTGACACAGGGACACCATTCCTCCCACTAACCACTAGGCACAGAGGGCCATTCGCACACTTACCACTGACCCATCGACACCATTCCTCCCACTGACACAGGGACACCATTCCTCCCACTGACACAGGGACACCATTCCTCCCACTGACACAGGGACACCATTCCTCCCACTGACACAGGGACACCATTCCTCCCACTGACACAGGGACACCATTCCTCCCACTGACACAGGGACACCATTCCTCCCACTGACACAGGGACACCAATACTCCCACTGACACAGGGACACCAATACTCCCACTGACACAGGGACACCAATACTCCCACTGACACAGGGACACCATTGCCCCACTGACACAGGGACACCATTGCCCCCACTGACACAGGACACCATTCCCCCCACTGACACAGGACACCATTCCTCCCACTGACACAGGGACAACATTCCTCCCACTGACACAGGGACACCATTCCTCCCACTGACACAGGGACACCATTCCTCCCACTGACACAGGGACACCATTCCTCCCACTGACACAGGGACACTATTCCTCCCACTGACACAGGGACACCATTCCTCCCACTGACACAGGGACACCATTCCTCCCACTGACACAGGGACACCATTCCTCCCACTGACACAGGTACACCATTCCCCCCACTGACACAGGGACACCATCCTTCCCACTGACACAGGGACACCATCCTTCCCCCTGACACAGGGACACCATCCTTCCCCCTGACACAGGGACACCATCCTTCCCCCTGACACAGGGACACCATTCTTCCCCCTGACACAGGGACACCATTCTTCCCACTGACACAGGGACACCATTCTTCCCACTGACACAGGGACACCATTCTTCCCACTGACACAGGGACACCATTCTTCCCCCTGACACAGGGATACCATCCTTCCCCCTGACACAGGGACACCATCCTTCCCCCTGACACAGGGACACCATTCCTCCCACTAACCACTAGGCACAGAGGGCCATTCGCACACTTACCACTGACCCATCGACACCATTCCTCCCACTGACACAGGGACACCATTCCTCCCACTGACACAGGGACACCATTCCTCCCACTGACACAGGGACACCATTCCTCCCACTGACACAGGGACACCATTCCCCCCACTGACACAGGGACACCATTCCCCCCACTGACACAGGGACACCATTCCCCCCACTGACACAGGGACACCATCCTTCCCCCTGACACAGGGACACCATCCTTCCCCCTGACACAGGGACACCATCCTTCCCCCTGACACAGGGACACCATTCTTCCCCCTGACACAGGGACACCATTCTTCCCACTGACACAGGGACACCATTCTTCCCACTGACACAGGGACACCATTCTTCCCCCTGACACAGGGACACCATCCTTCCCCCTGACACAGGGACACCATCCTTCCCCCTGACACAGGGACACCATTCCTCCCACTAACCACTAGGCACAGAGGGCCATTCGCACACTTACCACTGACCCATCAACACCATTCCTCCCACTGACACAGGGACACCATTCCTCCCACTGACACAGGGACACCATTCCTCCCACTGACACAGGGACACCATTCCTCCCACTGACACAGGGACACCATTCCTCCCACTGACACAGGGACACCATTCCTCCCACTGACACAGGGACACCATTCCTCCCACTGACACAGGGACACCATTCCCCCCACTGACACAGGGACACCATTCCCCCCACTGACACAGGGACACCATTCCCCCCACTGACACAGGGACACCATTCCCCCCACTGACACAGGGACACCATCCTTCCCCCTGACACAGGGACACCATCCTTCCCCCTGACACAGGGACACCATCCTTCCCCCTGACACAGGGACACCATTCTTCCCCCTGACACAGGGACACCATTCTTCCCCCTGACACAGGGACACCATTCTTCCCCCTGACACAGGGACACCATTCTTCCCCCTGACACAGGGACACCATCCTTCCCCCTGACACAGGGACACCATCCTTCCCCCTGACACAGGGACACCATTCCTCCCACTAACCACTAGGCACAGAGGGCCATTCGCACACTTACCACTGACCCATCGACACCATTCCTCCCACTGACACAGGGACACCATTCCTCCCACTGACACAGGGACACCATTCCTCCCACTGACACAGGGACACCATTCCTCCCACTGACACAGGGACACCATTCCTCCCACTGACACAGGGACACCAATACTCCCACTGACACAGGGACACCAATACTCCCACTGACACAGGGACACCAATACTCCCACTGACACAGGGACACCAATACTCCCACTGACACAGGGACACCATTGCCCCCACTGACACAGGGACACCATTGCCCCCACTGACACAGGACACCATTCCCCCCACTGACACAGGACACCATTCCTCCCACTGACACAGGGACAACATTCCTCCCACTGACACAGGGACACCATTCCTCCCACTGACACAGGGACACCATTCCTCCCACTGACACAGGGACACCATTCCTCCCACTGACACAGGGACACCATTCCTCCCACTGACACAGGGACACCATTCCTCCCACTGACACAGGGACACCATTCGCCCCACTGACACAGGGACACCATCCTTCCCACTGACACAGGGACACCATCCTTCCCCCTGACACAGGGACACCATCCTTCCCCCTGACACAGGGACACCATCCTTCCCCCTGACACAGGGACACCATCCTTCCCCCTGACACAGGGACACCATCCTTCCCCCTGACACAGGGACACCATTCTTCCCCCTGACACAGGGACACCATTCTTCCCCCTGACACAGGGACACCATTCTTCCCACTGACACAGGGACACCATTCTTCCCACTGACACAGGGACACCATTCTTCCCACTGACACAGGGACACCATTCCTCCCACTGACACAGGGACACCATTCCTCCCACTGACACAGGGACACCATTCCTCCCACTGACACAGGGACACCATTCCTCCCACTGACACAGGGACACCATTCCCCCCACTGACACAGGGACACCATTCCTCCCACTGACACAGGGACACCATTCCTCCCACTGACACAGGGACACCATTCCTCCCACTGACACAGGGACACCATTCCTCCCACTGACACAGGGACACCATTCCTCCCACTGACACAGGGACACCATTCCCCCCACTGACACAGGGACACCATCCTTCCCCCTGACACAGGGACACCATCCTTCCCCCTGACACAGGGACACCATTCCTCCCACTGACACAGGGACACCATTCCTCCCACTGACACAGGGACACCATTCCTCCCACTGACACAGGGACACCATTCCTCCCACTGACACAGGGACACCATTCCTCCCACTGACACAGGGACACCATTCCTCCCACTGACACAGGGACACCATTCCTCCCACTGACACAGGGACACCATTCCTCCCACTGACACAGGGACACCATTCCTCCCACTGACACAGGGACACCATTCCTCCCACTGACACAGGGACACCATTCCTCCCACTGACACAGGGACACCATTCCCCCCACTGACACAGGGACACCATCCTTCCCCCTGACACAGGGACACCATCCTTCCCCCTGACACAGGGACACCATTCTTCCCCCTGACACAGGGACACCATTCTTCCCCCTGACACAGGGACACCATTCTTCCCACTGACACAGGGACACCATTCTTCCCCCTGACACAGGGACACCATCCTTCCCCCTGACACAGGGACACCATCCTTCCCCCTGACACAGGGACACCATTCCTCCCACTAACCACTAGGCACAGAGGGCCATTCGCACACTTACCACTGACCCATCAACACCATTCCTCCCACTGACACAGGGACACCATTCCTCCCACTGACACAGGGACACCATTCCTCCCACTGACACAGGGACACCATTCCTCCCACTGACACAGGGACACCAATACTCCCACTGACACAGGGACACCAATACTCCCACTGACACAGGGACACCATTGCCCCCACTGACACAGGACACCATTGCCCCCACTGAAACAGGACACCATTCCCCCCACTGACACAGGACACCATTCCTCCCACTGACACAGGACACCATTCCTCCCACTGACACAGGGACACCATTCCTCCCACTGACACAGGGACACCATTCCTCCCACTGACACAGGGACACCATTCCTCCCACTGACACAGGGACACCATTCCTCCCACTGACACAGGGACACCATTCCCCCCACTGACACAGGGACACCATTCCCCCCACTGACACAGGGACACCATTCCTCCCACTAACCACTAGGCACAGAGGGCCATTCGCACACTTACCACTGACCCATCGACACCATTCTTCCCATTGACACAGGGACACCATTCCTCCCACTAACCACTAGGCACAGAGGGCCATTCGCACACTTACCACTGACCCATCGACACCATTCTTCCCATTGACACAGGGACACCATTCTTCCCACTGACACAGGGACACCATTCCTCCCACTGACACAGGGACACCATTCCTCCCACTGACACAGGGACACCATTCCTCCCACTGACACAGGGACACCATTCCTCCCACTGACACAGGGACACCATTCCTCCCACTGACACAGGGACACCATTCCCCCCACTGACACAGGGACACCATTCCCCCCACTGACACAGGGACACCATTCCCCCCACTGACACAGGGACACCATTCCCCCCACTGACACAGGACACCATTCCCCCCACTGACACAGGACACCATTCCTCCCACTGACACAGGGACACCATCCTTCCCCCTGACACAGGGACACCATCCTTCCCCCTGACACAGGGACACCATCCTTCCCCCTGACACAGGGACACCATTCCTCCCACTAACCACTAGGCACAGAGGGCCATTCGCACACTTACCACTGACCCATCGACACCATTCTTCCCATTGACACGGGGACACCATTCCTCCCACTGACACGGGGACACCATTCCTCCCACTGACACGGGGACACCATTCCTCCCACTGACACGGGGACACCATTCCTCCCACTGACACGGGGACACCATTCCTCCCACTGACACGGGGACACCATTCCTCCCACTGACACGGGGACACCATTCCTCCCACTGACACGGGGACACCATCCTTCCCACTGACACGGGGACACCATCCTTCCCACTGACACGGGGACACCATCCTTCCCACTGACACGGGGACACCATCCTTCCCACTGACACGGGGACACCATCCTTCCCCCTGACACGGGGACACCATCCTTCCCCCTGACACGGGGACACCATCCTTCCCCCTGACACGGGGACACCATCCTTCCCCCTGACACGGGGACACCATCCTTCCCCCTGACACGGGGACACCATCCTTCCCCCTGACACGGGGACACCATCCTTCCCCCTGACACGGGGACACCATTCCTCCCACTGACACGGGGACACCATTCCTCCCACTGACACGGGGACACCATTCCTCCCACTGACACGGGGACACCATTCCTCCCACTGACACGGGGACACCATTCCTCCCACTGACACAGGGACACCATTCCTCTCACTGACACATGGACACCATTCCTCCCACTGACACAGGGACACCATTCCTCCCACTGACTACAAGGGCATCATTACTCCCAGTGACCACTGACACAGGGGCATCATTCCTACCACTGACACAGAGGACCATTCCTCACTAACCATTGAAACAGGAGACAATTCCTTCCACTGACCACTGAAACAGGGGTAACATTCCTCCCACTGGGCACATGGCCATTCCTCCCACTCACCACTGACACATGGGGCATCATTCCTCCCACTGACACAGAGTACCATTCCTCTCACTAAGCACAGACGCAGGCAACCTTTCCCTCCACTGACCACTGACACAAGGCACATCATTCTTTCCAATGACTATTGAAACAAGGGCATCATTTCTCAAATTGACAACTAACACAGGAGCACCATTCCTCCCACTAACACAGAAGCACTGTTCCTCCCACTGACACAGGGACACCATCGTTCCCACTGACACAGGGACACCATCGTTCCCACTGACACAGGGACACCATCGTTCCCACTGACACAGGGACACCATCGTTCCCACTGACACAGGGACACCATTCCTCCCACTGACACAGGGACACCATTCCTCCCACTGACACAGGGACACCATTCCTTCCACTGACACAGGGACACCATTCCTCCCACTGACACAGGGACACCATTCCTCCCACTGACACAGGGACACCATTCCTCCCACTGACACAGGGACACCATTCCTCCCACTGACACAGGTCACCATTCCTCCCACTGACACAGGGACACCATTCCTCCCACTGACACAGGGACACCATTCCTCCCACTGACACAGGGACACCATTCCTCCCACTGACACAGGGACACCATTCCTCCCACTGACACAGGGACACCATTCCTCCCACTGACACAGGGACACCATTCCTCCCACTGACACAGGGACACCATTCCTCCCACTGACACAGGGACACCATTCCCCCCACTGACACAGGGACACCATTCTTCCCCCTGACACAGGGACACCATCCTTCCCCCTGACACAGGGACACCATCCTTCCCTCTGACACAGGGACACCATCCTTCCCTCTGACACAGGGACACCATCCTTCCCTCTGACACAGGGACACCATCCTTCCCCCTGACACAGGGACACCATCCTTCCCCCTGACACAGGGACACCATTCCTCCCACTAACCACTAGGCACAGAGGGCCATTCGCACACTTACCACTGACCCATTGACACCATTCTTCCCATTGACACAGGGACACCATTCCTCCCACTGACACGGGAACACCACTCCTCCCACTGACACGGGGACACCATTCCTCCCACTGACACGGGGACACCATTCCTCCCACTGACACGGGGACACCATTCCTCCCACTGACACGGGGACACCATTCCTCCCACTGACACGGGGACACCATTCCTCCCACTGACACGGGGACACCATTCCTCCCACTGACACGGGGACACCATTCCTCCCACTGACACGGGGACACCATCCTTCCCACTGACACGGGGACACCATCCTTCCCACTGACACGGGGACACCATTCCTCCCACTGACACGGGGACACCATCGTTCCCACTGACACGGGGACACCATCGTTCCCACTGACACGGGGACACCATCGTTCCCACTGACACGGGGACACCATCGTTCCCACTGACACGGGGACACCATCGTTCCCACTGACACAGGGACACCATCGTTCCCACTGACACAGGGACACCATCGTTCCCACTGACACAGGGACACCATCGTTCCCACTGACACAGGGACACCATTCTTCCCACTGACACAGGGAAACCATCGTTCCCACTGACACAGGAACACCATTCCTCCCACTGACACAGGGACACCATTCTTCCCACTGACACAGAGGGCAATTCCTCCCACTGACACAGGGGCACCATCCTTCCCACTGACACAGGGACACCATTCCTCCCACTGACACAGGTACACCATTCTTCCCACTGACACAGAGGATCATTCCTCCCATTGACACAGGGACACCATTCCTCCCATTGACCACAGACATAGGGACATCCTGACCATTAGCACATTAAAACACAGGGCCATTCCTCCCACTGACCACAAGGGCATCATTACTCCCAGTGACCACTGACACAGGGGCATCATTCCTACCACTGACACAGAGGACCATTCCTCACTAACCATTGAAACAGGAGACAATTCCTTCCACTGACCACTGAAACAGGGGTAACATTCCTCCCACTGGGCACATGGCCATTCCTCCCACTCACCACTGACACATGGGGCATCATTCCTCCCACTGACACAGAGTACCATTCCTCTCACTAAGCACAGACTCAGGCAACCTTTCCCTCCACTGACCACTGACACAAGGCACATCATTCTTTCCAATGACTATTGAAACAAGGGCATCATTTCTCAAATTGACAACTAACACAGGAGCACCATTCCTCCCACTAACACAGAAGCACTGTTCCTCCCATTGACACAGGGACACCATCGTTCCCACTAACACAGGGACACCATCGTTCCCACTGACACAGGGACACCATCGTTCCCACTGACACAGGGACACCATCGTTCCCACTGACACAGGGACACCATCGTTCCCACTGACACAGGGACACCATTCCTCCCACTGACACAGGGACACCATTCCTCCCACTGACACAGGGACACCATTCCTCCCACTGACACAGGGACACCATTCCTCCCACTGACACAGTGACACCATTCCTCCCACTGACACAGGGACACCATTGCCCCCACTGACACAGGACACCATTCCTCCCACTGACACAGGGACACCATTCCTCCCACTGACACAGGGACACCATTCCTCCCACTGACACAGGGACACCATTCCCCCCACTGACACAGGGGCACCATTCTTCCCACTGACACAGGGACACCATTCTTCCCCCTGACACAGGGACACCATCCTTCCCCCTGACACAGGGACACCATCCTTCCCCCTGACACAGGGACACCATTCTTCCCCCTGACACAGGGACACCATTCCTCCCACTAACCACTAGGCACAGAGGGCCATTCGCACACTTACCACTGACCCATCAACACCATTCTTCCCATTGACACAGGGACACCATTCCTCCCACTGACACGGGGACACCATTCCTCCCACTGACACGGGGACACCATTCCTCCCACTGACACGGGGACACCATTCCTCCCACTGACACGGGGACACCATTCCTCCCACTGACACGGGGACACCATTCCTCCCACTGACACGGGGACACCATCCTTCCCACTGACACGGGGACACCATCCTTCCCACTGACACGGGGACACCATCCTTCCCACTGACACGGGGACACCATTCCTCCCACTGACACGGGGACACCATTCCTCCCACTGACACGGGGACACCATTCCTCCCACTGACACGGGGACACCATCGTTCCCACTGACACTGGGACACCATCGTTCCCACTGACACTGGGACACCATCGTTCCCACTGACACTGGGACACCATCGTTCCCACTGACACTGGGACACCATCGTTCCCACTGACACTGGGACACCATCGTTCCCACTGACACAGGGGCACCATCGTTCCCACTGACACAGGGGCACCATCGTTCCCACTGACACAGGGGCACCATCGTTCCCACTGACACAGGGGCACCATCCTTCCCACTGACACAGGGGCACCATCGTTCCCACTGACACAGGGACACCATTCCTCCCACTGACACAGGGACACCATTCTTCCCACTGACACAGAGGGCAATTCCTCCCACTGACACAGGGGCACCATCCTTCCCACTGACACAGGGACACCATTCCTCCCACTGACACAGGTACACCATTCTTCCCACTGACACAGGGACATCATTCCTCCCATTGACACAGGGACATCATTCCTCCCATTGACACAGGGACACCATTCCTCCCATTGACCACAGACATAGGGACATCCTGACCATTAGCACATTAAAACACAGGGCCATTCCTCCCACTGACCACAAGGGCATCATTACTCCCAGTGACCACTGACACAGGGGCATCATTCCTACCACTGACACAGAGGACCATTCCTCACTAACCATTGAAACAGGAGACAATTCCTTCCACTGACCACTGAAACAGGGGTAACATTCCTCCCACTGGGCACATGGCCATTCCTCCCACTCACCACTGACACATGGGGCATCATTCCTCCCACTGACACAGAGTACCATTCCTCTCACTAAGCACAGACGCAGGCAACCTTTCCCTCCACTGACCACTGACACAAGGCACATCATTCTTTCCAATGACTATTGAAACAAGGGCATCATTTCTCAAATTGACAACTAACACAGGAGCACCATTCCTCCCACTAACACAGAAGCACCGTTCCTCCCGCTAACACAGGAGCACCGTTCCTCCCGCTAACACAGAAGCAACGTTCCTCCCGCTAACACAGAAGCAACGTTCCTCCCGCTAACACAGAAGCACCGTTCCTCCCGCTAACACAGAAGCACCGTTCCTCCCGCTAACACAGAAGCACCGTTCCTCCCGCTAACACAGGAGCACCGTTCCTCCCGCTAACACAGGAGCACCGTTCCTCCCGCTAACACAGGAGCACCGTTCCTCCCGCTAACACAGGAGCACCGTTCCTCCCGCTAACACAGGAGCACCGTTCCTCCCGCTAACACAGGAGCACCGTTCCTCCCGCTAACACAGGAGCACCGTTCCTCCCGCTAACACAGGAGCACCGTTCCTCCCACTAACCCAGGAGCACCGTTCCTCCCACTAACACAGGAGCACCGTTCCTCCCACTAACCCAGGAGCACCGTTCCTCCCACTAACCCAGGAGCACCGTTCCTCCCACTAACCCAGGAGCACCGTTCCTCCCACTAACCCAGGAGCACCGTTCCTCCCACTAACCCAGGAGCACCGTTCCTCCCACTAACCCAGGAGCACCGTTCCTCCCACTAACCCAGGAGCACCGTTCCTCCGACTAACCCAGGAGCACCGTTCCTCCCACTAACACAGGAGCACCGTTCCTCCCACTAACACAGAAGCACCGTTCCTCCCTCTAACACAGGAGCACCGTTCCTCCCACAGACCACTGACCCAGGGCCACCACTGCAAAACAGTAGCACTGTTCCCCTCTGACACTGACACACAGGCATTTAATACTCCATTAACCACTGACACAGGGGTTTTTAATACCTTATTGACTACTGACACAGGGGCATTTAATACTCCATTGTCCACTGTCATAGGGGTATTTAAAACTTCATTGACCACTTACATAGCAGATTTTAATACTCTATTGACCACTGACACAGGGGCATTTATTACTATCAGTGACTAACAATGCAGTGGGATTTTCACTCCCACTTACCACCAACACAGGTTCTTTTTTTTATTCCTACTGACCTCGGAAGCTGGGCATTTTTTTACCCTTGCTGATTACATTTCAGCACCCAAACAGTGCGACGTTGGCATTTTGTTGGAAAGTTTTGGGAGCCCTAAGTTAGAGTTACATCTACTTTAAAGGAATACATGGGCTGCCATTGTTGATCTCCTTCTGCTAACTTACCCAACATCAATCTGATTCATAGGCTTTAATATTTTGAGCCACTGACCCAGATGTAGATCCAGAGTCTGACTTACATTCTCTCATACTGCCGCATACTTGTTCTCAGTTTGTGACTCGGAAAGATGTAAAGCCAGAGGATAGGGAAGGTCACAGCACAGATTTATCTTGTTCAATTTGGCACTTTGTGTCATTTGAGTTCAACATTCCTGTTCCTGGAAATCTCCACTCTTATCTGAACACATGCCTGAATTCTGCCAGACAGTCGTGTTCTGCTGTTCCAGAATTCCAGAGCTGCAGATTTACTCCTCTATATCTCTAGATTCATTTTCCAATGCTTGGGGTCCTGGTGGATGACTCCCAATTCAGGATACTGTAATGGGGTCCAACACGATGGTCACTTAAAAATCCACAATAAACACTTGTTTTGTGGTCTAATAGACCTCAGGTATGCTGCTGTAGAAGACAATATATCCTAACACCTATACCAACTAATCTGTAAAAAAAAATGTATATATTTGTTCTCAGCTCGTTCTGGTCACATGATCCTCTGTGTCTGCAAAGGAACAGAGAGCGTGCCGGACAACGGCTGGGTAACCCGGAAGTGATGATGTTACCCATAGGCTCCCATGGTGCAGCCATTGGTGGTGATCTCTCCTCTTCCCTGCAGCCACGCTGTCTGACACAGGGGAGCTGAATCATGTTACAGAACCGGAACGGACTGAAAAAAAGGTAACTATATACATCTTTTTTTACACAGGTTAGTTAGTAGGTGTTAGGAGGAGGGAGGGAACTTTTTTAAGACTTTTTAGACTTTGGCTGGAATTCTACTTTAAGGTAGACTTTTCAGTAACAAGTCTGCATAAACAGATGCCTGGTGATATACAGCAAGAGTATGAGATTATATATATATCATCATTAAATAGCAGTGCTTGAGTGTTTTGTAAATATATATACATCTACTGTATAGATTTACAACATTGAGCACTATACAATGACCTTGCTCAATAACTTAAGTGACTGATGTCATCAGTCATCTGTAGACAGGAGGAAGCATTTTCTTAGTTTCCTCTCCCCAGTGATCAGACTGCAACATTGTAACTATACAGCACATTACAAGGTGAGAGACTGCAGCAGTGACTGATCTGTGTCAGACATTTGAGAACACAAAGCTTCGGGATTTACATGATTACATGACTGTGTCATGATTGTGTCTGAGCCAATAGATAATGATCCTGAACCTGGATGATTGATGCCTAAAATAATATAGTGCCGTCCTTTTGTACAGAAAAGCCTGGATGATGCCTAAAGAAATATATAGTGCCGTCCTTTTTGTAGAGAAAAGCAGATGAAGGAATTGTTTTGGAGAGTACTTTGATTTTGAGAGGTGTATGTGTATATATATATATATATATATATATATATATATATATATATATATATACACACACATATACATATATACACACACACACACACACACACACACACACTATTACCAAAAGTGTTGGAACGCCTGCCTTTTGTACATGAACTTTAATGCATCCCAGTCTTAGTCCATAGGGTTCAATATTGAGTTGGCCCACCCTTTGCAGCTATAACAGCTTCAACTCTTCTGAGAAGGCTGTCCACAAGGTTTAGGAGTGTGTCTATGGGAATGTTTGTGTACAACAAATAAAACGCGCAACCAATAAAAGCATATATGAATGCAAACATGTGCTGTGATTAATGTGCTGTGACGTGCAGTGATTAATAAAAACAATAATAAACTGTATAGTTCCAAAAGGGCTTGACCCAATGCAAACAAACAGGATGAACTTCTCATAGGAACATAGATTTTTCTGTTCATCAAACAAAGTAAGTAAAACAGCGCCTCTTACCAGATGTGATGGATCTCAAATTATAGAGATCGGATAGGCACACACAGGAAGGATCACTTGGCCAAAAAACAAGATGTATCCACAGGCTCTTCCAATAGCGGGTTCCCTCCACCTGTAGCGGCTTTCCTCTGCTGCAATATTCCTCAAAGAGCCTTTAGCAAGGCAAACTCCACGGTGGGATGTATTATGAAATTGAAAGAAGAGGCTTCATGGTGCAGTACTCGAATTAAAAGGTGTTTATTCTTAAAAAAAATCGGAGGCACTGACATCCAAAGAAAACGGTATTTAGTGTATTAAAACCAGCCGCGGCTCAAGCCAGCCAGCTGGTGCGTGGTGACATCAAGACCTGTAGCTCCACCCGAAGCGTTTCCCCGTACAAGGCTTTGACTGGGAAAGGACAGCCTGTGCCTTTGTAGCTCACATATCCCCAAAATATCAGCGATCCACCTCCGTGTTTCACAGTAGGAATGGTGTACCTTTTATGGTTGTGGCCAAAAAGCTTGATTTTGGTCTTGTTACTACAAATGACTTTGTGCCAGAAGGTTTGAGGCTTGTCTCTGTGCTGTTTGTCGTATTGTAAACGGGATACTTTGTGGGATTTGCATAGTTATGGCTTTCTTCTGGCGACTCGACCATGCAGCCCATCTTTCTTCAAGTGCCTCCTTATTGTGCATCTTGAAACAGCCACACCACATGTTTTCAGAGAGTCCTGTATTTCACCTGAAGTTATTTGTGGGTTTTTCTTTGCATCCCGAACAATTTTCCTGGCAGTTGTGGCTGAAATTTTAGTTGGTCTACCTGACCCTGGTTTGGTTTTAACAGAACCCCTCATTTTCTACTTCTTGATTAGAGTTTGAACACTGCTGATTGGCATTCTCAATTCCTTGGATATCTTTTTATATCCCTTTTCTGTTTTATACAGTTCAACTACCTTTTCCCGCACATCCTTTGACAATTCTTTTGCTTTCCCCATGACTCAGAATCCAGAAACGTCAGTGCAGCACTGGATGAAAGATGCAAGGGTATGTCAGGAGTCCAGAAACTCAATGACCTTTTATACACACACACTAATTACAAGCAAACAGATCACAGGTGAGGATGGTTACCTTTATTAGCCATTCACCCCTTTGTGTCAATTTGTGTGCATGTTATCAAGCCAAAATCACCAGGGTATGTAAACTTTTGATCAGGATCATTTGGCTAGTTTCTGTTGTCATTATGATTTAAAAAGAGTAAACACAGTTGATTGATAATAAATGACTTTAGCCAAACACTAACCATGAGTGAAAGAAAAGTTTTTTGTGTTATCATTCATATTCTCTGAAAAATGGCCAAGAAATCATAAATTCGGCCAGGGTACGAAAACTTATGAGCACAACTGTATACACACACACACACACACACACTGCTTCATCTCACACACACACACACACACTGCTTCATCTAACCTGAATTGAATGCAGCCAAGTTTAACTATGCATGTCCACATCATAAGTTGCAGGCTGAGCCATATTTAAACATCATGGTGTCCTAGGCACACTTGGCTGAGAGTGTCCTATTGTACAAGCTCTGCCTCTCGTGTCATGCAATTATTTAGGTAGACACTACTGCTAGAATGTGCTGTTATATAATATATATGCAAAGCCTACTTTCTACATTCCATTGACTCTCGCCGCCTGAGAATGTAGAAAAAGGATGAGAGTGCCATAAAATGACAACAGAATAAAGCCAACGCATTTCGGGAACTCCAAGTCCCAAGGCTTGGTGCATCCCACTTACCCTGCTGCCCCGGACATTGATTTCTTGAATGGCTTTAACTCCTTCCCACCCTGCCTATAGATGAATGACAGCCGAGGGGGAGTCAGTTATCCTGACTGGGCATCATATGACGTCCAGCAGGATAAGCCGCTCGTGCGTGCCCCTGGGGGCTCACAGGGCTGCGATCGGTGGTGCGGTGTGTCGCTCAGACACACCACATCTCCGACCTTGGTAAAAAGCCTGTGACACTGCCACTGACAAGGCACGAGTAGAGGGCAAAAAACGAATAGAGGACGATAAATAGCGGGGGGGGGGGGTGTCTGCGCTGATAATCAGTGCATTGATGATCAGTGCAGACCCATCAGTGATGCCCACCAGTGGTATCAATCTGTGCCCACCTATGATGCCAATCAGTGCCCACCAGTGCCTCAACAGTGCTGCCTATCAGTGCCATCTATCAATGCCCATCATTTTCCCTTATCTGTGCTGCCTATCAGAGCCCATCAGTGCTACATATCAGTGCTGTATTTTAGTGTTACCTCATCAGTGCCCATCAGTGAAGGAGAAAACGTACTTATTTACAAAATTTTATAACAAAAATGAAGACAGACTTTTTTTTTCTTTTTGGGGTCTTTTGTTATTTGTAGTGCAAAATTAATTAAAAAACCCAGTGGTGATCAAATACCACCAAAAGAAAGCTCTATTTGTGGGGGGAGGAAATAAAATTTTCATATGTGTACAGTGCTGCATGACCGCGCAATTGTGATTCAAAATGTAACAGCGCTGAAAGTTGATAATCGGCCTGGGCAGAGAAGGGGTGAAAATGCCCAGTATTGAAGTGGTTAAAGTGGCACTGAACCCTGGAGGCTGTACACAAAACGGCAGGCAGAGGGCAAAAGACTAGTCACCAGTATTGCCTGTGGTCACCCTGCAGCTGATTGATTCCATAGTATTGTTCTGCAATGCCTTTTTCTGCTTTATGACTCCACAGTGTGTGGAGGCTGCCATACTGGTAAAGGCAGGGCTTTGCTTCCTCATGTCCAAGCCTCCAGCAAGGAGCTCAGTGAGCAGAACAGTAATGACATGACCAAAACTCCCTGCATACCTTCTAAGACTAGCAGTCAGAGGCAGCAATGCCTTAGATCTCATACTGCAGATATACAGCTATGAGGCGTGCCTAGGCACAGTCACATACCAGGACGTACATTGCTTTTTTTCCAGGAATTCCAGACAAAAGATAAATCTTTACTATTACCATTTATAAATGTTCCCTAGAAAAAAAGCAGCTCTGCACTTTTTCACTTACTTACAACCCTAATTATGGCTTAGGAAACGATGCCCAACCCTGGAAAGCTCTAGGATACCCACCATTAGTCTTCTGTTAGGTAGACTGCTACAGCCAGGTATTGTGTGCAGTTGGTATTTTTTCTCCCACACACAATGTTACATGATAGGAAAACGCTAGCAATACCAGTGAAGGTCATCATTCTTTCATGGCGGTGGAATGAATCCAGCACACGCCCAGCTCTCAACACTCACTTTCCCCTTTCATACTGTGAATCATGACACAACAATGACAGGTATGCCAGGCCATGGTCGGCATCACATCACACTGCCGAGCTCAGGGGTGACCTGGACTTTCCACTGCCTCTGTGGGCTGATTAAATTAACGAAATGCCCGGCGAGCCACATATCATTTTGTACCTGAGAGCCGAAATAAACTATGTGACAATAAGCTGCTGTACACAGTGCAGATGGGAGAATTAAAGCTGAACGCTGGGGGAAAATGAAAACTTTCCTTGCAGTGGGGCAACACCCCCTACACTGCAAAGGTTAAATACACTTTTTGCCTACAGTAGCTTTTAGCCCCCGTTTACATTTTACAGATCAAATCGCATGACAAGTCGCAGCCCATTGCTGGCAATCGTTCTGTTCAAATCGGTGTGATGCCGACTTTGCCGTGCCACACTGATTTGAAAAAGTAGTTCCTGCACTGCTTTTGGCGATTTCGCATGAGACTTGCATAGACATCTGTGCATGAAGCCGCACAGATGTCTTCCAAGTCACACCCGAAGTGGTGCTGACATGCGTCTTTGAAATCGGGTGATTTCAGATGAAGTAGCACAATTTTAAAGCCACAGTCAATGTGAACAGGAGCTAAACGCAATGTTTAATTTTATTTTTACTTACCTTGTACCTCACTCCCCAGGCAACCAGCACTCACCTCTTCCCTTCAGCTCTTTTGTTGTGGATGAGACTTTGGTGTCCTCACTTACAATGCAGGGCTGTTGGCCCTGGGTTGTATGCAATGATGTCAGGGTGTGACTGCCTGCTAAAGAGAAGCGACTGGTCATGCAGAGAGGAGGGAGCCTGCAGAAGCAAGGGTTAAGGGTTAAGGGGGAACCCTACTGCAAGGGGCATTTTAATTATTTCCCGGAAAACTCTCGGTGGAGTAAAAAAACAAATCCACTTACAGGATGTGAGGTCACGTGCACCTGCTGCTCCTTTTTTAATTAAGGCAGGACCTGGGAGCAGTAGGTTATTATTATACAGGATTTATATAGCGCCAACAGTTTGCGCAGCGCTTAACAAAATGAAGGCAGACATTACAGTTACATTACAGTTTGGTACAAGAGGAATCAGAGGGCCCTGCTCATTAGAGCTTACAATCTAAAAGGTTATGATTCAGAAAAGACCATCCGTTTAGAAGGTAATGGTGCCCACACATTTAACCCTTTCGCTGCCAGAGCCATGTTTGCATATTTTTTTTTTGCACATATCACATAAAATCATAAAAAGCGGAGGTCCGCCCACCGCTGCAAAACATTAAAAGCCATTAATTTTTTGCAGCCATGGGCGAGCCTCTGCTTTTATTAAATCAGACACTTACCTGTCCTGGAGTTCAGCGATGTCGGCACTGCAGCTGATGTTTCCATCAGCTGTCGGGTGCTGCCGCCTCCATTGCGACTAAGTGAACCCGGCAGTGAAGCCTTCTGGCTTCACGCCGGGAACCCTGCTGTGCATGCCGCTTCGCTCCTCTCTCCTAGTGGCCCGGCGGCCGGGGAAGGAGGAGGAGGGAGCCTGGGCGGTGACGTCAATACGTCAATACCCACAGCTGAGGCTCCCAGAAGTGTGAAAGACAGGTATCCTGTCCCCCCTCCCACGAAAGGTGCCAAATATGGCACCAGAGGGGGGAAGGAGTACAATGAGCGGAAGTTCCACTTTTGGGTGGAACTCCGCTTTAAGGCCCGAAGACTACAAAAAAACACAAACGTTATATATTTTCCGAAAGCAGACCCCCCCTTGAAAAGAAAATAGTGGCAGTTCCAATTTTTTTATGTCACTTGATATTACCGCAAAAGTCTAGGAATGCAAAATTTCAGTTAAAAAAACACACTAAAGTGAATTTTAGGGCAAACGCATGCAATAAGCTACCCAATTTTTTTGTAAAATATAAAAGATGAGATTGCACCGAGGAAATAGATACCCAACATGTCAAACATTAAAATTTGCATGTGCCCGTGAAATGAAAACAAATTTTAGTACCCTATATTTTCTAAAAGACCCTGCATGTCTCCTCTGGACTCCACTAAATGTAAAGCAATGCAGGTCGCATTAGGGGAGGGGGGGGGGGGGGGGTTGCACACAGAATGCCCGAAGGTAAAAAACCTTGAGCCTTTACAACCACTAACATCACAAGTCACATAAACAATAGAAACACGTACCTGTTTGGGAAGTGGATCCAGTAACTGGAACTCATATTTGTAGAGGAATAAAACCACCAACATATGAATTTCCATCAAGGCAAACCACCTGCATTAAAAATACAAAAACAATGTAAGCTTGCCTATTGATAACAATGTGTAATTAAAGTCTACAATTAAAAAAGAAACAAGAAAACAATGTGAGCTTAGGTTTTGAAAATTTAAGTGATACTAAAGGCTACAAATAATAAAAAAGGTAATAGTTACCTGCTCTGTGCATTGAAAAGTCAATTTCCTCCTCTTCTGGCAGTCCCCTGCCAGCACCGTCAGCTCCTCCCTTCATCAGATGTCTCCTGTAGTAAGCTGGGTGCTAAAGAGGCACCCGTGCGTATATTGTCCTCACCCGGGCTGTGTGCGTCTATAGACACACACAGCGCCGGTAGCCATGCCTCCATTTTCTTCTCACATGAGCTTGACCGACTGCCTATGACTGGGCTACCGTAAGTTTCTCCTGTGAAACAGGAAGTAAGGTGAGTGGTGCTGGAGCTGAAGACATGGAGCCAGGTAAGTGTTTAGGGACAAGGCATTTGTACCTTAATGCAGAGAATGCATTAAGTTAAAAAAACATTTAGACTTTAGTACCACTTTAAGGCAAATAGGGGTTAGAACCTCTGTCAAGTTTATTGCCATCTGTGTCACCAAGAAGTAGACTCACTCGCTCTATTTGTTCCGCTGAGAGCTTTTCAATAGGGCCAACAGTCCAAGAGGGAATTTCCCCCACTTTGTAGAGATTTCCTCTCACCTCCTGTTTTGTTTACAGGACAGGAAGTATAGGGAAATCTCACCAATGCAACACATTTGTTATTTCGTAAAGCCAGTATAATGAATAAGGAGTGGGGAATGAAATGCACTTATAAGTTTGGGAATGTGTCCTTTGTCTATATACCTTGCGCTTAATCAGGGGTCAGCAACCTTTTTCCACTTAAAGCGGAGGTCTGCCCACCGCTGCAAAAATTAAAAGCCAGCAGCTACACATACTGCAGCTGCTGACTTTTAATAATTGGGCACTTACCTGTCCTGGTGTCCAGCGATGTCGGCACCACAGATGATGTTTCCATCAGCTGACGGGTGATACTGCCTCCATTGCGAGTAAGGGAACCCGTTAGTGTAGCCTTACGGGTTCCTGCCGGGAACCCTACTGCGGATGCGCGAGGCTCCGCTTCTCTCTTTCACTGGTCCGGTGGCCGGGGAAGGAGGAGGGAGCCCGAGCGGTGACGCAAATATCCGCGGCTGAGGCTCCCGAAAGTGGAGACAGGATACCAGTGAAAGACAGGTATCCTGTCCCCCCTCCCACCGAAAGGTGCCAGATATGGCACCAGAGGGGGGAAGGAGTATAATGAGCGGAAGTTCCACTTTTGGGTGGAACTCCACTTGAAGGGCCTGAGTCAATGTATGTGAATGCATGAAGGGCCGCATTCACCTGCTAATAAATGAAGACAACATTACACAGCCCCCGCACCTCTGGACCCCTTTACATTACACAGCTCCCGCACCTCTGGCCCCCTTTTCATTACACAGCTCCCGCACCTCTGGCCCCCTTTTCATTACACAGCCTCCTGCTCCTCTGGACCCCTTTACATCACACAGCCTCTATACCTCTGGACCCCTTTACATTACACAGCCCCACACCTCTGGATCCCTAACATTACATAGCCCCCCCTGCACATCACACAACCCCCCCTCCTACCCAGCCCCCCTCTGCATATTACACAGCCCCCCTAGCTGTGTTAATTTTATTATTTTTTAAATTTTTGCACTGTCCCTTTGTAAAAAAAAAATTCTGATCACTTTTAATGCTGTCAGAAAGAATGTAAACATCCCCTGTGACAGGTACTCTTTATGCAGGGATCTGTGGTCTATAAGACCCCAAATCCCTCCTTTGCTCTTAAAAGCATTCAAAACTCCAAGTACAGTATGGCTGTTTTGAATGCTGTAATTTTTAAAAATTTGGCGCCTTTAAGTCTTTTGTAAACCGAAAGTGATGTCATGACATCACTTTCGGGTTACTAGATCCGAGACCCGATCAGAACCGATTCTGGCTTTGCCTGGGTCTCTGGCCAGCCGGCGGACATGCCGGCTAGTCGCTCTAGCCTACCGGTGGGATGGGAGAGCCTGGGCGAGCCGCGGAAGGCAGTGGGGGGGGGGAGAGTACGTCCCCTCCCGCTGCTTGGGATAACAGCTTCTTAGCTGCATCGGTTGTTATCCCAAGAAAGACAACCGCTGGCTCTAAAAAAACGGTATGGTCCATGTGAAGGGGTTAAAATGTCTGCGGACCGAGGCACATGAATTCATCACGTGCACTGACGGGTCGGTCATTTAGCAGCGGCAGGCCGGGTGCGGCTCACGGGCTGTAGGTTGCCGACCCCCACGCTAAATGGTGTCCCTCTTCGCAAAGTAGGGAGACATGGCTCCAGCACTCTGGCTGGCCTAAAGACTTGTCTGGCCATAAAAATATCAGTAGTCCCAGTCCTCACCTTGGCACATCTTCACCTTGGCTGCCATTATTGGCCACACACATATCAGTTTCTCAAGACTGGAAGGAACTCTAGGCAATAAATAACCAATTCTTTACAATGGACACACTACTGTATGTGTATTATACGGTCTAAATGCAGAGCAGAGATAAAAAAACTGCGCTTTAATCACCTCAATAATGGACACTTTCACCCCTTTCCTGCCCAGCGCTGTCACACTTTAAATGACAATTACTCGGTTATGCAACACTGTACCCAAATGAAATTTTTGTCATTTTTGAGACAGATAGAGCTTTCTTTTATAGGTATTTATTCACCACTGTTTTTTTTTTTTTTTTTTTATATAAACAAAAAAAGACGTTTTTTCTTAGTTTCTGTTATAACCTTCTACTGGTGGCAGTCCAGGGCAAGCCTACGGGTGGTGCGTCCAGGGCCAGCCTACAGGTGGCATATCCAGGGCCAGCCTACCGGTGCCACGTCCACGTCCAGGGCCAGTTGGCATATCCAGAACTAGTCTACCATTGGCAAATCCAGGGCCACCCTACGTGTGGCACGTCAAGGGCCAGACTTTCGGTGGCATGTCCAGGGCCAACCTACCTGTGGCTTGTCCAGGGCCAACCTACCTGTGGCTCGTCCAGGGCCAGCCCACTGGTGGCACGTCCAGGGCCAGCCTACCAGTGGCACGTCCAGGGCCAGTTGGCATTTCCAGAACTAGTCTACTGGTGGCATGTCCAGAACTAGTCTACTGTTGGCACATCCATGGCCAGCCTACCGGTGGCATGTCCAGGGCCAGCCTACCAGTGGCACGGCCAGGGCCAGCTTACCGGTGCCACATCCAGGGCCAGCTTACCGGTGCCACATCCAGGGCCAGCTTACCGGTGCCATGTCCAGGGCCAGTTGGCATGTCCAGAACAAGTTTACTGTTGGCATGTCCAGGGCTAGTCTACTGTTGGCATGTCCAAGGTCAGCCTATGTGTGGCACGTTCAGGGCCAGGGCTATATAAATGAAAAAAATACTTCGTTTTGGTTGTAACCTTCTACTGGTGGAACGTCCAGGGCCAGTTGGCATGTCCAGAACTAGTCTGTTGGCTCATCCAGGGCCAGCCTACGTGTGGCACGTCCAGGGCCATTTGGCATGTCCAGAACTAGTCTTCTGTTGGCTCGTCCAGGGCCAGTTGGCAAGTCCAGAACAAGTCTACTGTCGGCATGTTCAGGGCTAGTCTACTGGTACAGGAGGCTTGTTGTGTTTTAATACTACAGCATCCACTACACACAGAGATAAAAAAAGTCAGACAGTCTCTTCAGTCTGCATGATTCCCAAGAGATAAAGTGACCTCCAGCCTTTCAGGACCAGACTGAAGCTTAAAAAAGAAACAGACTGTGTGAAAATGTGGGAGATATTCTGGAATGTATTTAACTCTTTTCTGGATGATCGTGTATATAAGAGCAGTAGGATTTGTTACAGGGATTCCTGTGTCTTCTTTTTTTTCTGCCCGCTAGTCTCTCCTGCATCTCTTTTTTCTCTCATCCTTCCCATTCTTTTCTCGTCTCTTCTTTCCTCTATCCCCTGTGAATTCTTTCTTCTGTTCCCCATCTCTTAATTCCTCTGTAGCTTCAGCAGCTTTTTCAATGCAATGAAATACTGAAACTACACAGAACAGGATGGCTTCTCCCTGGACACACACATTGTGTACCCACCGTTCTGCCAACATCAAAAAAATGTCCATTGTAATCCTTTCTAGTAATTAAAGGTGGAAACAAGCCATTTAATTAGCAACACAGATGGTTCAAATGCCGTGTATGCTATAACGGATATAAGATTATATTATGAGTTTGATATCTGGCTTGGCTACAAGTATTTCCCAAAACTGTACAAGTGAATGCTCAGCAACAAGACCAGGACAATTAAAGGGGAATTCAGATTTAGACTCTGCTGCCTTAAAGTTAAATAAAAAGAACTGCCATATTGTTATGTATACTGTATGCTGATAGAGCTACAAAGTTAGACACCTCTTTGCATCCTCAGCCCAGGAATGAAGTAAGTCATAGCAAATGAATGACACTCCATCAAAAAAGAATAGTTAGAAAATGAAGGCTGAAGTTTGAGGTTTTTAGATATTATTTTTTAAAGCATGGTTACATTATTATTAGTATACAGGATTTATATAGCGGCAACAGTTTACGCAGCACTTTACAATAAAAGAAGGACAGTACAATTTACAATACAGTTCAATACAGAAGGAATAGGAGGGCCCTGCTCATGGAGCTTACAATCTAAAGGGAGAGGAAGGTGGTAGAAAAGGTAGTGGCTGGAGGGGATGATCTGATGGAGGGAACTCAAGTACAATTCTTCGGTGGAGGTGGGGTAGGCTTCCCTGAATAAGTGTTTTTCCAAGAATCGCCTAAAGCGGACAGGGTAAGAGCTGACTGGACATACTGGGGCAGGGCGTTCCAGAGGATGGGAGAGGCTCTGGAGAAGTCCTGGAGGTGAGCACGAGAGGAGGTAACAAGGGAGCTAGAGAGCAGGAAGTCCTAGGAGGAGCGGAGGGGACGATTTGGGCGATATCTGCCGATGAGGTTGGTGATGTAGCTGTTGGTGATGTTGTGGATGGCCTTGTATGTTGTGGTTAAAATTTAGAATTTTATACAAATGGGGTTACATGGGTGTATGCATGCGTAATTCATACCTGATCCCTGTAGGAGCTGCAAATCACTGTAGTAGTCACCGCTAAATTGGTGACACCATAAGTCTTCCAGGTCCAGTGCGGAGTAGCTGCCCTGGTGCATAGTATCCATGAGGTGGGTGGGTGGGTGGGGGGGGGGAATAGTAGGTCGCTCACTCAGCACTGCCACGATTCAGAGAAAGCCTTGTATTGTAGTGTCAATAAATACAAGGCATTCTCTAATTGGATGAGGTGGAGAAGTGAGGCAGTGATGTCACAATCACCTTGTCCAATCAGAAAATGCTTTTGTATTCATTGAAGAAAAAACAAAAAACAAGGTAATCTGTGAATGGCAGCAATGGCGAGCAAGCGACTTCCGGTGGTTACGGAGCAGAAGGGCAGCCACTCAATACTAGACCTGGACAACGAAAGAGGGACCTGAGAAGAGGAGGATCGGGGCTGCCCCGTGCAAAACCAATGCAACAGAGCAGGTAAGAATGACATGTTTGTTATTTTTTTTATAAGGAGACTTTACAATCGCTTTAAGGCCCCATTCTCTGGAGGAGAGAAAAATCAATTATTCTCTACAGAGATGGTTCACATGTCCACTACAAATGCCTGAAGTTTAAAAAAATTCTGTAGCTTTTTTTGTAGCTTGAATCGGGCTAATTGGTGTGTTTTTTAAAAATTTATGCTCCATAGAACATGCATGGAAATGCTTGATTTGCGCATTTTTCGAGTGTTTTAGCGTGTTTCGTCACATGTTTCTGAGCGTTTTTCTGCTCAAATGCAATAATTAAATAAAAATAAATAAATAATAAAAAATACATAAATAGCTTTAGGACTCCGGCTCATTACATGATGCTCCTCTTTAGGTTAATCCCTTCTATTCAGGGTGGGGGGGCTAGCTCCTGCATTTTCTATGGTTTCTATGTCCGGTTACCGAGTATCCATTCCTGTTCATAGGCTGTTTCTGTAATCGTTAAATTACTTTGCAAGACATTTTTGGAATTTGTGCACTATGTATAATCTGCACATCATTGGCTTAGGCCCTCTGGGTCGTTTTTCCTTTTCTCATTTACCTGTTTTATTTCGATAAAATTATTTGTGGAAAAAAATTAAAAATAATACATAAATAAATAAAATAACCCTAACTCCAACCCCTAACCCTAATATTAACCCCTAAGCCTAATCCTAACTCCAACTTGACTAAATACATTCTATGCATTAAGGTGAAAAGCTTTTTGTGCTGCAGCTGCCCCCCAGAGCCCCCCTTTTTCTTACCTGAACCCAATCTTTCCAGCGTTAAGAACGAGCCCAGCAGCTCCAGCCGCTGTCTCGGGTCCTCACTGGATAGATTGATAGCAGCAGGAGCCATTGGCTCCCACTGCTGTCAATCAAATCCAGTGACATGGGGGCCGGGGGGCAGAGCCGAGTTCTGCTGTCTGTGTCAATGGACACAGCAGCAGGACACGGGAGCACGCCGCAAGAGTGCCCCCCCATGGAAAGCGGTTCACCGTGGGGGCACTCACCAAAGAGAAGGAGCCAGGAGCGCCGCCGGGGGACCCCAGAAGAAGAGGATCTAGGCTGCTCTGTGCAAAACCCCTGCACAGAGCAGGTATGACATGTTTGTTATTTTAAGAAAAAACAAACCTTTACAATCACTTTAATCATAAAGTCCAAATTCACAAAATAAGCATTTTGGGTGAAATGCGTCAAGGTTCCTCTGCTGATATCGGTTTGCCTGTGCATACATTTTACACAATAAATCTATGTTCGGGCATAAGAACTGCGCAGAATCTTTCTTTTTTTTTTTTTTTTTTTTAATATATATGTTAAATACAGAAACATCAGCTCACCAATCCCTGGGCAGTTTTTTTTAAAGATATCAGGTACGGAGAGAGATATGTTTACTTGGCCTTTGTGCGAAATGCATCAAGGTTTCTTTTTTTAATGTCATTCGTGCATGCCTGCATATCTTCATAATAAATATTATGGCCAGGCAAGACAAAGAAGGGAATGAAGCGGCTTCATTTTACTGGAATCTTGTTGAACATACCAGCATGGCCTGAAAGCCACAATCCTTGAATGTAAAGCTGGCTCCCTTGTGGCAGCAAAGTTTCTGAAGTCTCTGTTGTCTATTTGTCCTCTTGAATTCTACTGCTGGCCATACACATATAGATTTTAATGGAAATCTAACAGATCCCTCCATTTATGTTACACAGACACATCTTCCCTTGTGGATAATGCATTTGGACAGCTGGCCACGACAGCTGTCAAAATATCAGTACAACGCCTACATCTAGTTGTACATGTCTGTTGTTCGTCTGACAATTTTCTGCCCGGCTCCTTCAATTTTTTAATCGTGGGATGCAGTGGCGAAGCTAGACATTCTTTCACCCGGGGCAAATAATCAAGTGCATAAGTTGTGTTGCCATTGCGACCCCTGATGCTACTACGCCCATGGATAGTGACTTCTCCAGCATTCAGCAATTTGGCAGTGTAAGGACTCTTTCACACGGTTGGACCGTTCGGGTCTGCCTGTCAGTTTTTTAGGCAGACCCTCCACTGCCCTCTATGGAGTGGTGCATTTAAATGGACATGTGTCCATTGATACCCGCCAACATCCAAACCGATCCTATCTGCTAAAGATAGACAGATAGGGAATCTGTTCCCCATCCATCCGGTTGATCGGATAACAGTTGGATGTAAACGGATAGGCAGTCCTTTTACATCCAACTGCCCATAGAGGAAAGTGGGCTGTGTCTGTGTCCGCTCTGCATAGGTTGAGTGGACACAGACCTGTCATCCGCCTGCTCAGCTCTGCTGAGCAGGTGGATCTGCAGGCAAAGTCCGCCCGCCCGTGTGAAAGATGATGCAAGCAGGGCAGCTAATACAATAGACAGGGGGATTAGGCAGGAAAGTGGGAAAATCCCAGGCCATAGCTGTTGAGTCAGTTGTCTGTCCCCTCCCCCTGTGCTCCTCTGGTCTCCCCCATGCTCCTCTGTCATCATGTTCTCCTCTGGTTACCCCCTTGCTCCTCTGGTTCCTCCCTGCTCCTCTGGCCCCGCTGTGTTCCTCTGGTCCACCCCAAACTCCTTTGCCCTAGTGCTCCTCTGGTCCCCCCTGCTCCAATGGTCCCCCCATGTTCCTTTGGTCCTCCCGTGCTTCGGTGGTTCCCCCCTTGCTCCTCTGGTCCTCCAAACTCCTCTGCCCCCCCCCTCCCCCCTCCCATGCTCCTCTGGTCCCTACTGTGCTCCTCTGCCCCCCCCTTCTCTGGTTTCCCCGCAGCGCTCACCTCCTCTCCCTGGCTAGTTGTGCAGTGCGGGCTGAATATGAACATTATCCTCAGCACGGAGAAGCTTAGCATACGATCCGGAAGACAGCCACACAAGGTTGTGACATACCCTTCTCTGGCACTCGTTCTCCTGGTCTTCCCTTCCCCGCTCTTTATCTAGATTCCCCGTGGCAGCAGACAGGATGGAGAGCGGGGAAGGAAAGACCAGGAGAATGAGTGCCAGGGAAGGTTATGTCACAACCTTGTGCGGCTGTCTTCCGGATTGTACGATGAGCTTCTCCGTGCTGAGGATATTGTCATTATTCAGCCCGCACTGCACAACTAGCCAGGGAGAGAAGGTGAGCGCTGTGGGGGGACCAGAGAAGGGGGGGGCAGAGGAGCGGAGGGGGGCGTCAGCTGAAGGGGCAGAAACAGGTGCAGCAGCTGGGTCGGTTTAAACAAGTACATACTGCTCCCTGTATTTTCCTCCTGCAGCAGCTGAATGCTTGCAGGAGGTAGAGGCGGACTTTCAGCTGCTGCAGGAGGATCAGTACCAGCTGCGGCGCACCTCTCAATGCCGTGCCCGGGTCCCGATGAACAGTATATGGCCAGCTTTAGACCAAGAACAAATATTCAGCCAGTTAGAGGCACCTTACATAACAGGCAAGGGGAACACTCCTGCGGCATGGCTGCCCACAGCTCACCACACTGGGGGGAAAAGAAGAGAAGAGCAGCGTCATCTAAGTGCAGCAGTACTAAAACGTTTATTGGCAAGTAAAAATTAAGCATCTCACAGTGTTGCAGGTACATCAATGCATGTGGTAAAATAAGAGTTCATCCGCTCAATGGGGGGACATACTACGATGTAGGTGTGGGCAGCCATTGGTTTCGGCGGTGCCGATGGCTCCCATCGCTTCCTAGACACTCGGGTACACACAGAGCTGGCCGGTGTTGTCACATCCGGGTTGGGGGTGGAGCGGGCAGAGTTCGCGTTCAGAGCATGCGTGCTCCTTCATCAGGCAATCCTATACCACACTGGGGGGGTGGGGGGACAGTTAAAGTGGTTCTAAAGTCAGAAGGTTTTTTATCTTAATGCATTCTATGCACCTTCTGTGTGCAGCTCCCCCCTCAGCCCCCTAATACTTACCTGAGCCCCATCTCGATCCAGCGATGTTGCACGAGTGGCTTGGCTGTCCGGGACTCTCCCTCCTCATTGGCTGAGACAGCAGCGGTGCACCATTGCCTTCCATTGCTGTCAATCAAAGTCAGTGAGCCAATGAGGAGAGAGAGGGGGCTAGGCCGAGCCACGGCTCCGTGTCTGAAGGGACACACAGAGCAGCGGCTCAGGTCGGGTGCCTCCATGTGGGGGAACTCAACAGGAGGGAGGGGCCAGGAGTGCCATTGAGGGACCCGAGAAGAGGAGGATATGTGCTGCTCTGTGCAAAACCACTGCACAGAGCAGGTAAGTATAACACGTTTGTTTTTGTTTTTTAAACAAAAAGAAAACAAGACTTTAAAATCACTCTACAGTAAGTGCCTCTAGGATCTATGCTGGTGCAGACAGATTGGTGCATTTTAGTTCATTTTTCGCATTATGTTTATTTCTAAATTTATGTTCAACATATCGCCCCTGAGGAAGAGAAAGCCTTGAAATGCACCGGGGCATGTGGAAACATTTTCACATGTAGTGGATGAATATGTTGATATACTCTTTGCCACGAATGAATACACAGTGATATTACTGAGAGCAATATTGGATGTTTATTACTATATGGCCGGTGTATGACCGTTTATATCTTTATGTTTTTGATTCAACAAAAATAAGGCTTTGTTTATTTTATGTTTTGGGTTGTCCTTAATAAAGTGCACTATATTTGCACCAGATACTTTTGCAAACCCAGTTATCACCTTGTAAAAGCAGTGCAAACATAACGACTCTGCTGCATATAACTTGTACACAGAACAGAGCTGTGGGAGGGATCTAGTAGTTCCACCCACTACAGGCAGCTTGTGCCAAACAACAGGAGTGGGCGGAGACAAGACCAGTCACCCTGCACAAGGAGAGAGACCAGCAGTGAGCGGTCTTTATTTTAGGAAGCTGCACAGAGGGAAAGTCTCACACTGGATTACTGAACAGATCTGGAAGAAAAACACAGAGCACACCAAGATTCAAGGAAGAATACACAGGACTCTTGTATTTAAACAGTATTTGCTTATCCAGGGCTTCAGCTTTAACCCTTTCGCTGCCAGATGCGTATAAGTGACAGCGAGGGGTTTCACACACAATCCAGCTGCAGCCACCGGTATGTGTGTAAAACAGACAGGCAGACTCCTGCGCTGCCGCCCGATAGTGTCCACACTCCCCCAGTACTGGCGCAACTACCACCCCCCCTCCCCTGCGCAAGACAGGCAGACTCCTGTGCTGCCACCCGATAGCATCCACACTCCCCCAGTACCGGCGAAACTACCACCTCCCCTCCCCTGCGCAAGCACCCACCAGGACTGACATGGTGGGTGCCGGCGGGTGGAATGGAGGGAGAAGAGTGCTCTTCCCCTACTTGCTGTGACCCTGGAAAGCAACGTGCATGACATCACTATCAGGTCAGCCTCCCCGTGTCCTTCCAGGCCAGCCCCTGCATGTCTCATTAAACCTGTCACCTAAAAATCATTACAGCAAAAAAAAAAAAAAAAAAATTACACCCAAGCACATAACAACCCGCCAAAATTTTTTCGAGGACCCCCAAATTTACACACATATGAATGTAAACGCACGCGTCTGGCCGCCTACATGTGAAACCATTGATGTTACATATCGCCGCGCAATAATTATAGCACAAGACCTCCTCAGTAACACTAAACTGAGGGGGGCTTTTGAAGCATCGCCTATAGAAAATATAGGGTACTGAAATTTGTCACCATTTCACATGCGTACACAAATTTAAGGTTTGACATGTTGGGTATCTATTTACTCGATGCAAACTCGTCTTTTATTTTTTACCAAAAATGTGGGTAGTTTTTGGCGTTTGTTTGCCCTAAAATTCACTTTAGTGTGTTTTCTTTACTGAAATTGAGCTTTTCCTAGACCTTTGCAGTAATATCAAGTGACATAAAAAACTGGAACTACCACTATTTTTTTCTCTAGGGTGGCTTCTTTCAGAGAATTAATAATGTTTGGGGTTTTTATGTAATCTTCTGGCCTAAAATTATTTTTTTTTTAAACGAGTGCAAAAAAATACAAAAATGGCTCTGGCAGTGAAAACAGCTTTTTAAAATGACATTATCATGTTAGAACTTTATTAGGATTTTATTTTTGGTCTACTTTAAACTTATATCTGACAAAATACTTTCTTTTACAGTCACACCATGGGCCTCATCCATACATACATCTTTTCTATACAGGTCTCAGCGAACAGTTCTCACAGGAAAAATGTGGCCCATCAGTAAAATGGCGGCAGACGAAAAGAAGAAGAGACACATACGCCATGGCCTGGCGCCAGCCAGACATTGGAAAAGTTACATCGTTTCTTTCAGCCAGCGGCAATTGAGATAAGGGCCCTGTGACATCAGCGGCTGTTTACACGTGAAGTGGCCTTCTTATACTTCAAACACAGCCTCATGGCTGCTCTAGGAGGTATAAATAACCTGATGACAGGAAGGATCAGCAGCACACAGTGAGCAGTCACACAAAACATAAAACACACACAGCACAAACATAAAACATACACTATCAACAACGCATGTCAAATGAGCACTCTAAATAATCTTTTTCCGAAACTTCATGGATGCTCTTACATACGTGCTTTAATTTTTACATGATCTGTATGTCCAAAAAAAAACACAAAAAAACAAAAAACTACAAGCATGTAGCACATAGTTGCCAACATTGCAAAATAATTTTTAGGGACACTTTTTTGGCTGTAGGTGGAGCCTTATTATAATTAGGGGGCGGGGCATACATTTGTAGGTGTGGCACAGGGGAAAAGCAAAAATGTGGCGCGCAAAGTAGCGAAAAATGGGTGTGGTTTACGCAAAATAGTGGGCATGTCTTAAATGGGCGTGGCTCAAAGGGGGTGTGGTTAGCGTCTGAGATGAACGAGGGATGGAGGGAGAGGGAGGGATGGAGGGAGAGGGATGAAGGGACAGCAGCCCCAGATCCTACACAACAATAGAAATATGTGTATTCCAGAAAGTTTAACAATCAGCAGATAAAGATACTCCAAACACCTGGTGTTAGCACTTCAATCATCCCGGCACCATGGTTGTTATGGTGTCAGGATGATTGAAGTGCATTATTTCTATTATTACATTGTAATATAAAATTAAATCATTCAACTCATCATAATGCTGAATCAGTGGAATCCCTGAGCGTGTCACCTGCCACGTCGCCTGCCACCAGCCGTCCGTCCTTGCATCAGGTGCCCCCAGCAGAGTTTGTCCTTGCATCAGGTGCCCCCAGCGGAGCCCCCTTGCATCAGATGTCCCCAGCGGAGCCCCCCCTACACCAGATGTCCCCAGCAGGGCCCCCCCTTACATCAGATGTCCCCAGCGGAGCCCCCCCCTACACCAGATGTCCCCAGCAGGGCCCCCCTTACATCAGATGTCCCCAGTGGAGCCCCCCCTTACATCAGATGTCCCCAGCGGTGCCTTCCTTACATCAGGTGTCCCCAGCGGTGCCCCCCTTACATCAGGTGTCCCCAGCGGTGCCCCCCTTACATCAGGTGTCCCCAGCGGTGCCCCCCCTTATATCAGGTGTTCCTAGCGGAGCCCCCCCCTTACATCAGGTGTCCCCAGCGGTGCCCCCCCTTACATCAGGTTTCCCCACCGGAGCCCCCACCTTACATCAGGTTTCCTAGTCTCCACCGGGCGCGTGGGGGGTGGAACGGGGCGGAGTGGGGCGGGGGGTGGTGGGAGCGAAGCGGGCCTGGGGGTAGGCGGGGCGGGGCGGAGGGTGGTCAGCGACACAGGAGCTCCGTCTAGCCACCCACCCGCCGGCCGTGGACCTCTAGAGGCGGCGGCGGAAAATCGTGGAAAAAACACGAATTTCTCGGGACATTTTCCCGGGAAGCAATAAATTCTAGAAAATAGTGTAAATCCCAGAAATGTCCCGGGAAATTCAGGACAGTTGGTAAGTATGGTAGCAGGGTGTTAGTCTCCCTTTGTTTCCCTCATGTGAGATTTTTGTTGTAAATCTCATTTTTGACCACTAGATGTCATTATTTTTAAAAAAAGTAATATTAACCACCTCAACACAGGGCACTTTAACCCCCTTCCTGCCCAGGCCATTTTTCAGCTTTTCAGCTTTCAGCTTGTCACACTGTGAATGACAATTGCGCGGTCATGCTACACTGTAACCATGCAAATTTTTATCATTTTCTTCACACAAATAAAGCTTTCTTTTGGTGATATTTAATCACTGCGGGTTTTTTAAATTTTTTACTAAAAGTTTTTCTTAGTTTCTGTCAGTAAATTTTGTAAATAAGTCATTTTTCTCCTTTACTGATGTGCGCTGATGAGGCTGCACTTATGAGTACTAATGACTAATGCACTTATGGGCACTGATGAGGAGGCACTAATATGTCACACTTATGGGCACTGATAGGTGACACAGATGAGCACTGATAGGTGGCACTGAAAGGCGGCACTGAAAGCCAGCACTGACTGGCATCACTTATGGGCACTGATTGCTGGCACTGGTGGGCACGGATTGCTGACACTGGTGAGCACTGATTGCTGGCGCTTTATTGTCATAAACTGATCAATCAGTGCCCTGATTACCTGTCTTGCTGTCAGATACCGCTGATCGGCTCTCCTCGCCACACACTGGTCAGTGTGAGGGAGGAGAGACGATTACCGGCCCTTCCGTGTTTACATTTGACCGGCTGTGATTGGACAGCCGATCATATGGTTAAAGAGCCACGTCATCGGGTCTCTACACAGAGATCTGGGTTGCGCCGTGTCCTAGCAACACAGCGCAGCCACAATCGCTGCACGTGGTCATATGACGTCCGCCCAGAACGAGAGCCGCACCGTCCCTCCGTCATTTGACGGTGGGCAGGCAGCAAGTTAATTAAAGCTTTTTTTATTAGTAATAAAATAAAAAGAGGTTATACTAACCTGCTCTGTGCTTCACTCCTCCTTTCATTGGGTGCCCCCTCAGCAAGCCATGTGCTATGGGAGCACCCGCATGGGAACACACCGGATCCGGGCTTTGTGCGTTCATAGACACACACAATGCTGGTAAGCCACGCCCCCGCTCCCTCCTTACAGGAGTTTGACTGACAGTATCAATAGCCTATGGCTTCCATTGTTCTCAGTGTTGACTGTGAGACCATCACTTACCCGATTCCTCGCTTCGGCTGTCTCCAGCACTCTCCTCCTCTTCCCCAAGCTCTGGTCTGTGGGCAAAGTCTCAGTATCATCATGAACCATACATGTAAGACATTAACCCAGCATGGTATGCGGAGGAGGCTAGAGTGCGACCGGAGCTGGTCACAGCTTACGGAGACCGCTGCGGGGGGGGGGGGGGAGCCTGGTAAGTATTACTTAAAGGAGTTGTAAAGGCATTAAGATAAAAAACCTGTGTGCAGCAGTCCCCCTCAGCTCCCCTAATACCTACCTGAGCCCATCTTTATCCAGCGATGTTGCAGGAATGTGATTGGCGTGATTGACTCCCGCTGCTGTCATTTAAAGTGAGTCAGCCAATCAGTAGATAGAGGGGGCGGAGCTGAACCTCAGCTCCGTGTCTGAATTGACACACGGATCTGCTGCACGGCCCGGGTGCCCCCATAGCAAGCTGCTTGCTGTGGGGGCACTCGACAGGAGGGAGGGGCCAGGAGCTCCAGCCAGGGACCTGAGAAGAGGAGGCCACTGGCCACTCTGTGCAAAACCATATAATTCTATTTTCTTTAAACGAGACTTTACAATTACTTTAATCCTCTGCCCCTAGACTAAACCAGCAATTAATTCTTGCAGTGCAGGAGGGCCCCAATGCAAGGGTGGATTTTTTTAACCACTTCCGGACTGCCGCACTCCGATATATGTCCTAAATTTGAAGAGGAATATCTTTGTTATGGCAGCAGATAGCTGCCATAACCCCGCTCTCCTCTTCTTCGGCCGGCGGTCTGGTTTCCGATAACAGTGGTCTCTGCTGCGGATTCGCTGCGAGATCACTTTTATCGGCGGTGGAAGAGGGCCCCCCTACCGCGCTCCGGTGCCCTCCGCCGCTTACCGGAGCCGTTGGCAGCGGCAGAGGTGATTGGATGCTGTTCCATGCTGGTTATGGAAATGAGTGAAGGGAAGATGGCCCCCACCCGTCTCCATACCATTGGAGGGCGGAAGCGACGGCAAAACTTCACTTCTGCCCATAGTTCTTAAAGGGCCATTTAAAAAAAACATTTTTTTAAATGACAATTTTTTTTTTTTTTTTTAAATTGCATTGTAGTGTAAATATTAGATCTGAGGTCTTTTTGACCCCAGATCTCATATTTAAGAGGTCCTGTCATGCTTTTTTTCTATTACAAAGGATGTTTACAATCCTTGTAATACTAATAAAAGTGACACATTATTTTTTAAAAGAACAGTGTAAAAATAAAAAATAAAAGGTAAAATAAATAAGAACATTTTTTTTAAATGCACCCTGTTCTGCCGAGCTCGCGTGCAGAAGCGAACGCATACGTGTGTAGCGCCCGTATATGAAAACGATGTTCAAACCACACATGTGAGGTATCGCCACGATCGGTAGAGCGAGAGCAATAATTCTATCCCAAGATCTCCTCTAATTCAAAACATGCAACCTGTAGAATTTTTTAAATGTCGCCTATGGAGATTTTTAAGGGTAAAAGTTTGTCGCCATTCAACGAGCGGGCGCAATTTTGAAGCGTGACATGTTGGGTATCAATTTACTCGGCGTAACATTATCTTTCACAATATTAAATAAATGGGCTAATTTTACTGTTGTCTTATTTTTTTAATTAAAAAAAATGTATTTTTTCCAAAAAAAGTGCGCTTGCAAGACCGCTGCGCAAACGGTGCAAAGAAAGTATTGCAATGACCGCCATTTTATTCTCTAGGGTGTTAGAAAAAAAAATGTATGTTTGGGGGTTCTAAGCAGGGCTTTTTTTCAAGCAGAAATGCGATGAAACGCAGTTCCAGCACCTCCAGCACTGAGTGTATGCAATAGTAAGGGGTGCTGAGGTGGGATGGAGGGGCTACTGATGCTTGTTGCTGGGGGATCTATTCTAGATGGAGAAGATCTATTTTTGCAGGGGGGTCTATTGTTGCTGGTGGGGACCTATTGTTGCTGGGGCTGGGTCTTATATTACTTGGGGATCAGTTATTGCTGGGAGAGTTCTACTGTTGAGGGATGGGTCTATTGTTGCTGGATGATGGAGAGTCTATTGATGCTGGCCGTGGGGAGATCTGTTGTTGCTGCTGGGGGACATTCTGTTTCATGTGGTCCATTGTTGTTGGGGGGGGGGGATATATTTGTTGGAGGGGGCTATATTGTTACTGGCTACAGCGGACCTATTTTACTGCTTTTTCTGTTATCATTAACACATTCCATACAAATTACTGATCAGCACAGAATACTTGGTTCTGTATTCTCTAAAAGGGCAGTATGGGAGGTGTGTAGGGGGTGGAACCAAGAAACGGTGCTCGGGGGTGGGTAGAGGCGGAGTAAAGGAGGAGTTCCTGCACCTTTTCTCTGAGAAAAAAAGCCCTGGTTCTAAGCAATTTTCTAGCAAAAAAAAAAGTGTTTAACTTGTAAACAACAAATTTCAAAAAGAGGCTCGGTCCTTAAGAGGTTAATTTCCTTGATAGGTGGAGACATCTAAAAGTAGAAAGTGAAAACGACACCAACAATCTCACTAGAAATATTGCAGAACCATGTGGTTTGGTGGCTGCGAACAAACCCGCATGCTGGAAACTTTTCTAAATCAGCAGATGCAGCAATGACCCAGCAGGGGGACATAAATGAAGAGTGCTGATGCTTTCTCTGTAGCGTCGGCTCCTGTCCCAGGTGATGTGATACCAAGCGCACGTCGCCTGGGACCTTCCTAGCAGCCTAGTGATGCCAGCAGAAGCTGGAATAGAAAACGGTCAATTTATTAAACATCACATCGTTTTGCAATGGCCATATTAGCACTTTTAAAAAGAAAGGGTTATTAGGCTGCTTTCACGCTGATCCGCAGCTGCACTGATCCATAGGCTTCTGTTATATCCTGCGGGTTTGGTGCCGTTTCTGAAAACGCATCAAAACTCCTGAATGCAGGAATGTTGCTGCACTTTCAGAAATGGCACCACACCTGCAAGATGTAGTTGAAGTCTCTGGCAAAGCGCAGCAAACCCACAGGTGCACTGTTCTGCACCCATGGTGTGGGTAATCTGCAGTGCATCAGTGTGAAATAAGCCTTATAGGGGGCTCAGGACAGTAAGGGTTCATTTACATTTGTGGTTTGGGGGGTGGTAAAACACCACAGTTCATTGTGGCAAGCAGTTATCAAATCACTTAAGTGGCCATTGCTCTTCAAAAGGTTGAGGATCCCTGCCTTAAAGCAACCAGATACCTCTTCTCATTTTCCCACCTGCACCAGAACAATGCCAGCTGGATTTGGATTGGGTGTTACAGGGTGCATGTTTTTTTTTTTTAGCAGCAATTTTTTATTAACAAGCCCTTTTCCATGTCATGAAGTTACACTGACCTGCCAGGACACTGATATTTCCCTCCACCAAAGGCTATAAAGCCGTCCAGAAAAACATTCCTGTCTACCATCTCCTCCGTCCAGCGTTCCTGTGGGAAGAAAGCACAGTTTTTCCAATAAGGCCTTAAGTAAATAATCCCAACGTTCCCCTCCTAGATATAAAATGACAGCACTCAGGTCCCAACTAAAAATGGTCACTGGGTTTTTCTCTCTTTTAGCAACAACTTTTCTTACTATTAATTTTTTTTTGTTATTCAGTTGCCTTTGAGCTTGGTAGGAATTTTACTATGCCGAGAAGAGGTCATTTTCCTAGCACAGCACCCCTCCTTGCACATTATAGCAAGCTCTTCTTTTGACAGCGTCTAATTACTCTCTGTGCTGGCCCAGCTCCTCAATACCCCCCTTTACCTCACTACAGGTACAGTTAGGTCCATATATATTTGGATACAGGCACTATTTTAGTTTTTTCCAGGTATTTACCAAAACATATTCAAGCTATAGTTAAATAATGGATATGGGCTGAAATGTGAGGGTATGTACATCCAAATCGGAGGAAGGGTTTAGGAATTACAGCTCTTAAAATAGCCACCCCCCTCCCCCTCTTTTTTAAAGGGACCAAAAGCAATTGGACAATTGAATCAAAAGCTGTTTCATGGCCAGGTGTGGGCTAGTTCTTTCTTTTATTTCTTCAATTAAGCAGGTAATAGGTCTAGAGTTGATTCTAAGTGTGGTATTTGAATTTGGAATCTATTGCTGTGAACCTACATCATGAGTTCAAAGGAGCTGTCCATGCAAGTGAAACAGGCCATTTTAAGGCTTCAAAAAACAAAATAAATCCATCAGAGAGATAGCAGCAACATTAGGAGTGGCCAAATATATCAGTTTGATATATTCTGAGGAAAGAATAACGCACTGGTGAGCTCAGCAACATAAAAATGGCTGGACGTCCACAGAAGACAAGAATGGTGGATGATCGCAGGATCCTCTCTGTGGTAAAGAAAAACCCATTTACAACATCCTGACAAGTGAAGGACACTCTACAGGAGGTGGGCGTATCATTGTCAAAGTCTACAATCAAGAGAAGACTTCACAAGAGCAAATACAGAGGGTTCATCACAAGGTGCAAACCATTCATAAGCCTGAAGAATAGAAAAGCCAGATTAGACTTTGCCAGAAACATCTAAAAAAGCCAGACCAGTTCTGAAAAAGCATTCTTTGGATTGGTGGAATTAAGATTAACCTGTACCAGAATGACGGGAAGAAAAAAAAAAAGTATGGAGAAGGCTGGGAACAGCTCATGATCTAAAGAACATAACATCATGTGTAAAACATGGTGGAGGCAGTGTGATGGCATGAGCATGCATGGCTTCCAGTGGCACTGGGTCAATGGTGTTTATTGATGATGTGACAGAAGACAGAAGCAGCCGGATGAATTCTGCAGTGTTTAGAGTTATACTATCAGCCCAGATTCAGCCAAATGCAGCAAAGTTGATTGGACTGCACTTCACAGTACAGATGTACAATGATCCAAAACCCTGCAAAAGCAACCCAGGAGCTTTTGAAGGAAAAGAAGTGGAATATTCTGCAATGGCCGAGTAAATCACCTGATCTCTACCCAATTGAGCATGCCTTTCTGGTGGTATACATAGCCAAACATATGAAAATTGTGCCTATGTCCAAATATATGTAGCGCTGGTAGATTTTTTTTAATCTACCGCTGATAGGTTAATCTTGTGGGTTACTTGTTAGAGGGAGTTAGATTTGCCTCTGTTCCAGCCTGGCTGAGTTGCATGTGGTTCCACACTGTGCCGGTGGGTGTCATCGTCACCATCGGCTGGTGTTGGAAAAGCAACGTGTTGAAGCGTACGAGTGCTCCTCTGTCCCGGAGATAACTCGGTGGAGGTGGTCCTTCGAGTTGCATTCTGGGAGAGGGTATTTATGGGACAGACGCCATGTTTAGGGGTTCGTTTTCAGCCACCTACTGGCCCTCCTGACCGACAGGTATGTGTTAAGAGTACCACCTTGTGGTCCTCCGTTCCGGAGGCCCACGTCGCTACGGCATGTGGGTAGGCCCAGAAGTCTGTCTGGGGCCTACCACAGCAGCAAAGGAACGGTCCTGAGCTGTCTATCCTGAGTGAAGAATCTGGACAACCGAGAAGATCCTAGGGGAGGACCCGTCATGGAAGGATCAGGCAGAGTGCTGGTCCGGAGAGGGGCCTGGTGACTCGGTTGGAGGACGTATCCTGAAGTAATCTTACTGCATAGTACTGCCGGGTTGGCTTAAAGGTTCAAGTACTGTGTCTGACATTCATCACAAACCAATACATCCTGTGGCAGAGGATCGTACGGGTTTTATACCAAACAAATCTGTGGCAGAGACTTTTGTTCGTGCTACGTACTGGCTGCTAGGCAAGTGAGAGAGGCCTATCCAGGCGGACAAAGATTGGGTCCCACAAAGGGGGAGCTCATTCAACCATTCAACCGCAAGTGTTTAATTTCGGAGAATGTTCTAAAGAATACTAAAGAAGAGTATTTGATCTTCCCTGCAGCTTTCCTTCTGCCTCTTTCCTGCTACTTCCTTTAATATTTGTTCATTAAAGCATTGGAAAATCTACTCAAGTGTTAGTGTCTACATCATCCAGAACTCAACGGGACCCTAGACCCGGTGCCGGTGAAACAGAGGTAACAAGAGTGAAGGTAACAGCCCGCTTTAAACCAGCAACTTCACCGAGCGTTAGTGCTACATATATATGGGCCTAACTGTATATGCAGCTGCTGGGGGGTGATTAAAGGGGAATACCAGAGTGTCACTTTAGTCCACTGGGTCTGCTGACATCATATTCACGATGGCAGTGCCCAGTAGCAGTCTCAGGGAGGCTTTTACAGGTAAATACCATATATAAATCCCGTTAAATGCACATATCATTTCATAAGATTTTACTTGGAATGACTAGTTTGGTGACAGGGTCTCTAAATAGGAAAATCAAAAATTTTCCAGAAAATCTAACAAAAGAAATGGCAGAGAGAAATACTGAAACTTTAAGTTGAATTCAAGATATGGATTTTTTTTACATTATTAAAATGATCCAACTTGAAACAATGTAACTATACATATACCATACCTGTGGGATCCCTTTGGAAGCACTGTAGTATTCTCTGCTACTCCAGTAATCACAATTGTCTTCCGAGTCCTGTGCTGAGTGGCTGCCCTACTACCAGGGGGTTGCTCCCTCGACCCCTGCAACATTCAGAGAACGCCTTGCATTTTTCTGGATGAATGCAAGGCGTGCTGTGAATGGTTCAGGTGAAGATTATGACATCACTGCCCCACCCCTTCACCTCATCCAATCAGAGAATGCTTTGCAGTCATTGAGAAAATGCAAAGCGTTCTCTGAATGGCACTGGTCCCAAGTGAGTGAACCCCTGTGGTTACTATGCAGCAGGGCAGATACTTACCTCAGGATACTCAAGACAGTCTGGATCCTCGCAGTAGTGGTGGCTACTACAGTGATTATCCAATTCAACAGGAATCCCGCATGTATAAAATATGAATACTTACATTGGGCCAAGCTATGCAAAACAAACCGGACCTGGATTGGAGTTTTAAAGAACCCCTGTCACCTGTGTCTGTGTATAGCCCCTCCCCTGACCACTTCATACTCACCAACAGGGTTGCAAGATATAGAATGATGAGTAAATAAACCCCCCCCCCCCCCTCGCCAAGTCAATCATAAGCTTCAAGAATTTATTGTGTGAAGAATAAAGAGCAGACAAAATCATTTACAAACCAATAACACAAGGTCCTGTATATTTTCCTGTCCCCTATTATCAAACAATTTATGCAATTTATGTGCATGCAATACATATATAATATATGGCATTCCAGTTTATTGATTTATTTTATAGACATATTTGACATGAGCCATTTGCTAATATCAGATAAGAATGACACAGGGACCTGTGCTATTGGTTTTTAAATTGACTGTGAAAGCTCTCATTTATCCAGGTCATGGGATATCTACACCTATACCTGCCGTAACTCCCCTCCAAGCTAGATGTCTACTACAGTGGAACCTTGGATTACGAGCATAATCCGTTCCAGGAGAATGCTAGTAATCCAAAGTACTCACATATCAAAGCGAGTTTCCCCATTGAAGTCAATGGAAACGAAAAAAAAAAATTTGTTCTGCATTGACTTCAATGGTATGCAATACCGCATGCGGCCAGAGGTCGGGGGGGGGGGGGTCCGGAGAGCCTTGCAAACGGCCGGAAAGGCCCAAGGACACCTTGGCTGACATCGGCAAACCTCGGAAAGACTACGTTCCCGAGGTTTGCCGAGGTCAGCCGAGCTGTCCTCGGGCCTTTCCGTGCATTTCTGAACAGGGCCGATCGGCGCCGCTCGGCTCCAGCGCCCCCCCCCCCCCACCTCAGTCCAAACGTGGTACTGCACACGCTTTGACCTGAATCGTGCTCGTTTTGCGAGACAAGACTCGCAAAGCGAGTTACGATTTTTTAAAATACAGTGCTCGTATTGTGAAACGCTCGTTAACCGCATTACTCGCAATCCGAGGTGCCACTGTACTTGTATCCTATGTAACCAAAAATAAAGGCTGGAAAGCCTTGGGTATGGTAGTATTACAGAACAGCATAGATGGTGATAGAGGTATTAAAAGAAGACCCCTAAGGTAGGAGAGGAAGAAAGACAAGGGCCACACATCCTCCTAGACTTCAGGGTAGGTCTGAAGACCCACACCCTACTATCTGTTGGAGTGATAAAAGACATAGGAATATGTGCAGTGACAAAACATGGACAAGAAAAATAAAGACCAAAAAGTCTACTTACATTGGCTAGGCCTTGCGGCCTGATAAAAAAAACAAATGCCAAAAATACCTAGCCCATGAGGCTATGTGCAGAAAAAAAAAAAAAGTGTAGTGGTGTTGTGGTATAGTGTCGTTCTCACATTGGGGTCCCAAACCCATAGTGATACTAGCATACCTCCCAACTTTTAAACTTTATAATGAGGGACACTGGAGGAGTGAAAAGACCTACGTCGCGGTAAATTGTGGGTGTGATCAAGTACCTAGCAGTGGGAGGAGCCTAAGGGATGTGTTTAAACAAAAAAAGGGGTTCCTCGTACCTATAGAATATGCTTTGATTGCTTTGCCTGAGCCTATTTTAAAGAACTTCATTAAAATAGTCAGGGACTGCATAGCAACCAGCAACTGTTGAAACAATGAAGACTTTGGTGAGAAGCATATAATGTACAGTATTGTGTACAGTGGTGTGTAACTCAGTATAGGGGTAAGGAAAGGGAAAAAAATGAACCCCAGACTCTCCCCACTTTACCCCTTTAGCAAAAAACCATACTCCCTCCCCTCCCAAAAAAAACAGCACTAATTTGCACACTAACCCTCCAAGTACAAGTCCGTTCTCCCCCTCCCAGAACAAATCCTCCCATGCAAACCTTCTTCCCCCTTCTTCAGCACAAATCCTTCCCCACCTTCCCCAAATCCCCAGTCCCAGCACAATACAGGCAGTCCCCGAGTTACGAACGGGCTAGGGACTGTAGGTTTGTTCTCAAGTCGAATATGTTCGTAAGTCGGAACAGCATGGGCAGAACGGCAGATATGCCGTTTTCCAATGTTCCGTTGAATGTGCCCGCCGTCGAAAAGGGTCCGTCGAATGTGCCCACCGTCGAAAAGGGTTCGTCGAATGTGCCCGCCGTCGAAAAGGGTCTGTCGAATGTGCCCGCCGTCGAAAAGGGTCTGTCGAATGTGCCCGCCGTCGAAAAGGGTCCGTCGAATGTGCCCGCCGTCGAAAAGGGTCCGTCAAATGTGCCCGCCGTCGAAAAAAGGGTCAGTCGAATGTGCTCGCCGTCGAAAAAGGGTCCTTCGAAAAAGGGTCCGTCGAATGTGCCCGCCATCGAAAAAGGGTCCGTCAAAAAAGGGTCCGTCGAATGTGCCCGCCGTCCCGTTCGAAAGTAGGAGTCGTTCACAAGTCGGATGTTCGTAACTTGGGGACTTCCTGTACCCCCTTCTTCCCTATTTTAGCATTCCCCACGCCCCATCGGTTCCCCTTCACAGCACAAATCCTCTTCCCCTCAATCCCCCTTCCCAACACAACAAGTGCTCCCACATTTCTTCTCCCAGCGAAAATTCTCTCACCCCTCAAGCACAAATTCCCTTTCTCTGTAGCAGAGAAAGGGAACATGGATGACCTCAGCAGTGTCCTGCTGCTGCTTCTTCTTCTTCTAAGTCACAGTCTGGGGTGGGAAGGTGACCAAGCTGATTATGTGTAGTAGAATGTGTGAATCACCTGAACAGACCTGAAAATCATTTGACAGGGTAAACATTTCACATATACTGCATGTCCTGTGCTTCAGCTTCTGGGTGGAGTTTAGCATTAAACAGGTTTAGGTTAGCTTTAACACTCTATAGCAAAGTCACCTTATACATGTGTCCCAGTGTGCCCATTTGGTAACTTACTGGTTTAAACTTTTCAGGATCAGGAAAATATTTTGGGTCCCGGTGAACCCAATATGGAGATAACATCAACAGGTCCCCAGGAGGGATCTCATAATTCTGCAGAAAAGACAAAATAAAGCAATGGGTTAGGTCAGGCAGACTGCAAAGCTTCAACCTGTCATTTTAAGACAGGCCATACATTATGCATTTTTCTTTCCTTCAACCACAGTCTGAAGGAAAGAAAATTGCTAGATTCCCCCATCAACACAGCCAGCACTGATAGGGGAATCCCTCCCGCAGCGCTATTGTGTTCTGCAGGCGAGGAGCACAGGGAGGTTTCCCAGCCAGCAGAATACAACGATCAGTGCTGGTGGCTGTAGCCGCTGGCAATGATCGAGTGGAAAAAAAAATCCAACAGGCTGGTTGTACGGAATGTTGATCGATAAATTGACTTCAGTACAGCCAGCCTGCCCACAGATGGATCAAAATTCGACTGGTTCCTGCCAAACTGGACGAATTTTGATCCGTCTGAGGCCTGCTTAAGTGAAAGCACAATAGCAGGCGTGATACAGCAGCAAAGGCAATAGACTCCTTTTTACTGGATGCAATGCACAGATGTGAATACAAAGGGCAGAAAATAAAGACACCTAAAACATAAAAATGATCAAGTAGCATGTTACCTAAATGCCAAATTAACTCTGTTTAAATCAGCTAAATACATTGCTGGTGCACCCAAACAAAAGATGTGTATGGTCTTATTTGATTGCTCTCTTTAAAAAACCTTGCCCTCCGCCAGCACACTGATCTCTGTGTGGAAGCAGTGGTCTCTCTGCAGAGGTGTGACATGTCCTCTGCTGTATCAGAGCTAAAGGTCTACAATCAGCAGGGAGTATGAGCTCTGCTGATTGAAGATCTATAGGTTGGACTCAGTAGACGGTGTGCTGGATCTTTGCAGAGAGACCATTGCTTCCCCATAGAAAGCAAGGGTCCTTCTTGTACAGCATTCTGGCAGGGGATGGGCTTTTCTACTCAGGATGTGGCTGCTTTCTAAAGAGAAAAAAAATAACTGTAAAACTTTAAACACCCAATTATATGATGTACTTGCAATGTATTTTGCAGATTTAAACTTGAAGTTCAATTGGGCTTTAAAGAAACAAATTACAAAAGAAAATCTAAACTCACCACATTTTGTTTGTCACCTTTTAATGCCTAAAAACATACCTTCAGTTCTGAAGCTTGCGAACCAGAGTACACCATGCACTCTGCTTACAAGCGTTCTTTAAAGATGAACGCCAAGCACATGGGTGTGTAATATATCACACACATAATACATACACACATATATATATATATACACCTTGTTGAATCTATTCCATGAAGAATTAAGGCAGTTCTGAAGGCAAAAGGGGGTCCAACCCGGTACTAGCAAGATGTGCCTAATAAATTGGCCATTGAGTGTATATATCATTTTTTTTTCTCTTCTTCTTTTTTTCAAATAAATTGTATATGGCACACCTATTTTAGATACTGATACCATCAAATCAAACCTGTCCACAGGATGGAGGGGGATCAATGGGGACAGCAGTTTCTGCAGAGAGGTCACCCACCGGAAGCAATGCTATGTATTATTTAGGGGATCTGGAATTGCATAGGGCGGTATTTTTGTAAAATGTTTATAAAAGATGAACTTACACAAGGCTGTGGTCTCTCCCCCCCCCACCCCATGTAAAACCACTGGTGCTTGATGATCGGCCGATAATCACCTTTGTCACATAGTGTAAGTTACATGCTCCTCCAAACTTGGAAATACTGGATATTTTCTTGGCCCCCAGATGCTGGTCAGAGCAATGGGGGAATAAGGGAATGGCGAGTAACACCAAGACTGTAAAGAAATTTGTAAGTTCTGTATATAATTGTATTCTATTTTGTATGTATTGCACACTGCCCTCACTGTGCACACGGCACTAACAATGTTTTCAGTACATGTTTGCATTCTTTCGATTCCTGATTAGAATTAGCCTGCCTATGTTACGCCCCTTGTTACCATAAACATACAATTGTAATATTAATGTGATACCTACCTAATCATATGTATAGACCTTGGACTGCATCATAATAAGGCAGAACAGTTATTTGGAAAGATGCGGAGTGTATCTTTTGTGTCTGTTCCCTACTGCAGTAGGTATTATTAATTTGGAACCACTAATCAATATGAGGATAGGAGTTGCCTATCTACAAAATGTCCAGGTCAACAGTATACTGTTGCAGAGCAGCTGCACTGGCCATTGCGGCTGCAGGAAACAGCAGCTTGAGCACAGTTTCTGCTTTAACAGAGTGTAGTGATGACATTAAAGGGTCTAAAACAACCTGTCACCTACCCTTTTCTATCTTTTCATTCCCCTTCTGATAGCAGTAAAGAAATAATAAAAAAGAGAGTTTTGAAATATTAAAGCAGAACATCAAATAAATAAAAAAAACACTACCTAAAAATGTATACACATATAATGCAAACACGTGCTTATGATGTATATAAACAACGCTTGCACAAATCATAATAGGTATCGCCCACCCTCACTGGAATAAGAGAAGAAATTCTAGCGCCATCATTTACCGGTAATGCTAAATTGATGAGCTGTAATGCGTTTTAAAGCATCACCTTTTTAGTGTAGTCTGTCCCTGCTTCATGGATGCACGCAATTATGTGGCTTGCCATATTTGAGATGTTTGCTTGCGTACATTTGTTCTGTGCAAATGGGGGCAAAAATGAAATGTTAATAGGCTACTTCTTGTCCCAAATGTTTTTTTGATTTAAAACAGAAAATACCACGTTTGGCCACTAGAGTGCACTACGTTTAGGACTTTCCTGTGAAAAATATACTGTAGATAGTTTTACATTGGAAATGCGTATAATACTTAGCACCATCTAGTGGTAAAAATGCAGTATTTTCGGTTTTAAATCAATGAAAAATGTTTGGCCTGAACAGGAAACAGCCTAATAACATTAAAGTATGTTATCCCAACATTTCATATTCCCGATATGTGTCTGTTGTACCATGGAAAAGTATCCTGTTCTCTTTGCATTGCTTTCTTTGTGCAAAATACCAGGCAATCCTGCCATTCCCTCTGCTTTCCTATTTCAAACTGATTACACTAGGCATAAAAGCACATCTATCTCAGCATGGCCAGTTTTCTAGCTATGCTGGTAACACAGCCTGCCTGTCCTCCAATAAAAAGACTTGTGCTGACACCCCTCTCTGCACAGCTCTTCACTGGGAAAATCAGTGTACTGCTGTACCTCTGGCTCCCGCTGACACCCCCCACCCCCCTACAGTCTCCAACCCCCCACCCCCAGCTCTCTAAGTCCCTTATGCAGCTGCGAACAGAGATTTTGTGCTAAATGTACTTATAATGTATTTTTTTTATATCTATACACATTGCAATTCCACCTTCTACCTGAATGGGAAGGTATGAATAAAACAAGAATTTCTGGTTGGTTATTACACTTTTCAGAAGGTTACAAATAAATACCTACATAGACTTTCAATGGTTGTACCACTTTCCTGGTAATCGCTCCTGGGGACCTGAGCCGTATGGCCTCAAGGACACAGGACTTCACAAAGGGGACTTTCTTCAGATCAGCTGCGGTAATACTTAAATGATGCTGACCTGCCCAAAGAGAAACACAAAAATTAAAGCCAGACATTTGCTCAATGAAATAAGAAATGCAATAAGCTTTTTCTGTATAAAGTTTTTAATAAATCTTCAGGAGCAGGAAATAAATGAACAGAGTACTTTTTGTGTGTAAATCAACTCAAAGGGCAATTGTGCATACAAAATGAATTAACCTATAGCGCTCAGGCTTCCTAAGCAGCACTGGTCATGTCAGTTGTAGTTTCGGATAGATTGCGATAATTGGATGATTTTATTTTTGGATAATAAGTGTATCTGAAATTGGCGCGCCACATGGTGAGTTAATAGTCCAGATATAAATTTATTCCAATGTAAAGTCAGGGGGGAAATACACAAGAAAGCCAATTTGTTTTGGGTACAAAAAACCTGCCCTCTTTATCAGGACTAAAGAATGCAAAGCAATATATATGGACTTTAATGGGGATGCAAAGCGTAGCGTCCACTGCTCCTCTTTAGGTCCCTGGTCAGGATGTTTCTCTAGCTGCACATTGTCTGTGTCCCTGCCTAATGGACACTGCAAGGAGAGAGTACACAGAAGGCTCTGATTGGCTGCCGCCGCAGTCTGGGTAAGCCTGTACCTAACAATGGAAGAGGAGGATCCCTGATTGGCCAATGTTTGCTCAGGAAGTCAGCTCCATTCGCCGGGTCCAAGGGGGAAACAAGGCTAGCTACAAAGTACGGTGCTCACTAGCAGCTGAAATTCTGCTCAAGTCCTAACGAAGGGGACATACAGACCAGTATCCCCAGTTTCACTCCAGTTCTCCTCTACCCATCCCTCATCCTCTACCCACTTTTTTACCCCCTCCTCCTCCTTTCCCCCCTACCCATGGTTCCCAGTCCCATCCCCACTCCCATTTTTTCAGGGGCTAAGGAAGCCCTGAGACAGAGCATCTTATTACTGCTGCTGCTTGTGTGGGTGGGATGTGTACTGCGCCAATCCCTGCTGACCCTCCTATTCTATTCATCACATGTGTTGGTGCAATACACATCCCACCCACACAAGCAGCAGCAGTAATAAGAAGCTCCGCCTAAGGGTTCTTCCTTAACCCCTGCAAAGGGCGTGAGTGGGGGCTCATGTCTAAATTTGGCCAAGGCCTCACAAAGCCTAGAGCTGCCTCTGTTCACCCCAAACTCGCTCATAAGTGTCTTTATGGACCTTGCTTTGTGCACTGGTCATTATGGAACAGGAAGGGGCCATCCCCAAAGTGTTCCCACAAAGTTGGGAGCATGAAATTGTCCAAAATGTCTTGGTATGCTGATGCCTTAAGAGTTCCCTTCACTGGAACTAAGGAGCCAAGCCAAACCCCTGAAAAACAACCCCACACCATAATCTCCCCTCCATCATATGATTTGGACCAGTACACAAAGCAAGGTCCATAAAGACATGGATGAGCGAGTCCTGACCCCAACCCGATAGAAAACCTTTGAATTTTAGCGGAAACTGCGAGATAAGTCTTCTCGTCCATCATCAGTGCCTGACCTCACAAATGCACTTCTGGAAGAATGGTCAAACACTCCCATAGACACACTCCTAAAAAGGTGCAAATATTCCTTTCGGAACATGTAACATGTTCCCAAAGGTGAACTTATCTTTTAAGGACTGATAAACTGCAAAATATTACATTTTTGTATTTGGGTTTACACATACCTTGTCGTGGGCTGACAACACACTGCCCAGTGTAATTTGCTAAATTCCTAAAGCACTCCCACTCTCTGATCTCCACAGCCAATGGCCAATCATTCTCTAGTAGTCCAAGATAAGAAATGGGAGGGCTACATAGACACACAGGAAAGTTCAGAATTTCTGATAAGATCAACAGGTATTTATTTACACTTTTTAAACAGATACAACAAAAACGCTTTCAATAGTATATTAAACAGACCAAAAAGGAGCGAATCAGAGCAGTTTATTGTTAGGGTTTACATACACTATATAAGTAAGCCGCTGCTGGTAAAGCTGTACTAAACCCAAAAACAAAAAAAGTGTAATATATTGCAGTTCACCAATCCTAAACTATGGTGGCTGCATTATTTTCTTTTTTCAGTTTTTTTTCACCTGTTGATCCAGACAGTAAAACACCTTCTGCCTTGGGGTGTCTTCACTTAGAGGAGCAATGGAGACAGCCTTAAGGCCCGTACACACGATCTCAAAATTGGATGAACATACAGCTTTCGAAGTGATCGGACGATAATCGGATTTTCGTTTAATCAGAAGAGTTGTCATTCGAAAATACAATACAAATACACTACAACACATGACATCAGTTCCGATTTTTTATTCTGTTGTACGAGAATTTTCGTAACTTTAGTAAACGCTTTATGTTCAATATGCGACTAGCATGCAAAAAAAAAAAATGGATGATCTGTCGTTCGATTTTCAGATTGTGTGTACGGGGCTTTAGACATGATCAGTCCGAGGAGAGGGCAGATTTAGATAGACATCACAAATGAATTAAAGCTGATCTCTGCAGAAGCCACTAACAAGCTTCGGAAGCCATAACTAAGACCACTCACTGTTCTTATGATAGGGTAACTTTTTTTTTTTTTTTGGCAATATTTCATCTTTTATTAGCGATGTGTCCAAGAATTTACATAATTTAAAAGGGTTAGAGAAATAACTGGCGTTCTACAGTATGATGAAAGACCTTCTAAATTCCATGGAACACATGGACAAATTTTTTCCTAACAGCATCAAGCCTTATTTTGGCAGGGCAGGTATTCTTCTCATTCAAAATAGCACAATTGTTCTCTCCTACAAATAGGCGCAAATCCTCGGTGATAAAGGGGAATCTGAAAGCCATGATTAACATTCCATAAGGACAAATTAACCTTCCATTCAAACACAGGGAGACTGGAAGGTCAGCTGCAGGCAACCACTGCCATCTAGTGGTCAGTATTAGAATTATATTTGACTATCATCCAAAATGAGAACACAGAACGGTCTAATGGCAAAGTCCTTGCTGCTGCAAGAAGAGTCTACACCACATACCCCAAAGCCCAAAGAACTGCAGTTTTCAGGCATTCCCCAGGCCAAACATATGTAGCAAATATAAAAAGAAAAAAATGATTCCAAGTAGTTCTGTTTGAACGTGGGTTTATTATGTTAACCGCTTCAGCCCCGGAAGATTTTACCCCCTTCCTGACCAAAGGACTTTTTGCGGTTCGGCACTGCGTCGCTTTAACTGACAATTGCGCGGTCGTGTGACGTTACACGCAAACAAAAATTGACGTCCTTTTTTACCCACAAATAGAGCTTTCTTTTGGTGGTATTTGATCACCTCTGCAGTTTTTATTTTTTGCGCTATAAACAAAAAAAGAGGGAAATTTTTGCTATAATAAAATATCCCCCAAAAATATGTAAAAAAAAAATAATTTTTTTTCTCAGGTTTAGGCCGATATGTATTCTTCTACATATATTATTGGTAAAAAAAAAAAAAAAAATCGCAATAAGCATATATGGATTGGTTTGCGCAAAAGTTATAGCGTCTACAAAATAGGGGATAGTTTTATGGCATTTTTATTATTAACTTTTTTTTTTATTAGTAATGGTGGCGATCTGCGATTTTTATGGTGACTGGGACATTATGGCGGACACATCGGACACTTTCCACACTATTTTGGGACAGTGTTTGCTGACATCAGTGATGGGGATTAATAATGCGTTTGTTGACACCAATGCTGGGGGTTAATAATGCGTTTGCTCACACCAGTATTGGGGGTTAATAATGCGTTTGCTGACACCAATGCTGGGGGTTAATAATACGTTTGCTCACACTAGTCCTGGGGGTTAATAATGCGTTTGTTGACACCAGTCCTGGGGGTTAATAATGCGTTTGCTAAAATCAGTGCTGGGGGTTAATAATGCGTTTGCTGACATCAGTGCTGGGGGTTAATAATGCGTTTGCTGATATCAGTGCTGGGAGTTAATAATACATATGCTGACATCAGTGCTGGGAGTTAATAATACGTATGCTGACATCAGTGCTGGGGGTTAATAATGCGTTTGCTGACACCAGTGCTGGGGGTTAATAATGCGTTTGCTGACACCAGTGCTGGGTTAATAATGCGTTTGCTGACATCAGTGCTGGGGGTTAATAATGCGTTTGCTGACACCAGTGCTGGGGGTTAATAATGCGTTTGCTGACACCAGTGCTGGGGGTTATTAATGCGTTTGCTGACACCAGTGCTGGGGGTTAATAATGCGTTTGCTGACACCAGTGCTGGGTTAATAATGCGTTTGGTGACATCAGTGCTGGGTATAGTATATTATTGCTGGTATAGTTTATTGTTTTTTGAAGTTTTGAAAGTTTGCATGCGGCCCCCATGGGATATGAAAACTTGTCATGTGGCCCTCTGGCAATTTGAGTTTGAGACCCCTGACCTAGAGGATATTTACCTCAATTAGTCCCGCATAAAATTTACAAAGACATAAAGGTCAAATTCTACTGCATTGCATTGTCCTGTAAATCTAACTTGCTTACAATATGGGAAAGCATAGGGATAGGCTCATCAGCAAGCTGGGTGGATCCTTGCTCCAGCTGCATAGTCTGCATCATTTCATGACCATCCACCTAATATTGAGTAGGTCCCCCTTTTGCCTTCAAAACAGCCCTGAATCATCGAGGCTTGGACTCCAATAGACCTTTGAAGGTATGCTGTGGTGTCCGGCACCAAGCTGTCAGTAGCAGATCCTACATTGTGAGGTGGGGCTTCCACGGATCAGATTTGTTTTTCCAGCACATCCCACAGATGTTTGAATGGTTTGAGATCTGGAGAATTGGGAGTCCAAGTCAATACCTCAAACTTGTTGCTGTGTTCCCGATAGCATTCTTGAACCATTTTTGCACCATTTTTGCAGTGTGGCTGGGCCTATTATCCTGATGAAAGAGCTACCACCATCAGGGAATACCGTTTCTTTTAAGGGGTGTACATGGTCAACAATAATGTTTCGGTAGGTGGTACGTGTCAAGTAACATCCACATGATTGTCAGGACCCAATGTTTCTAAGCAGAACCTTGCCTAAAACCTCTACTGCCTCCGCCAGTTTGCCTTTTTTCCTATACTGCAGCCTGGTGGCATCCCTTCCCCAGATAAGCGACGCACATACACTCGGCCATCCACATGATGTAACAGAAAACATGATTCATCAGACCAGACCGCCTTCTTCCTTTGCTCCTTGGTCCAGTTCTGATGCTCATTTTTTGGCTGTGGACATGGATCAGAATGGGCACAATGACTAGTCTGCTCTACATACTAGAGGAAAAGACCTACTGTGAGCCTCATGTGGCCTTCAAGCATCAGGGTGTTGGAGAGTTAAGAGATGCTTGGAGCTGTTGAGTAACACATAGCACTGGTTGGTATACCCTTGTCTAAGAGTTCCCGATTATGATTTTGATTGGAAAATTATCATAAGCTGTTGGGTGCTCATAAAACTCAGCAGACTCCTCCTAGCTGCTCAATCTCAAGGAATCACAGATTGGCTTTTTTTTTTTTTTTTTTCTTCAGAGATTGGTCCAGTGCCATGTAAATCAAGCCCCAACAATGAATATACAAGCTTGATTAGAACAAGTGTGCATGTCTATCTGCTGATAGAGAACAAGACTGCTAGAAACACTTACTGTAAGTGAGCTAGCTATAAGCTCAAAGCAGCAAATAGCTGCACTGCTGTAAAATAACCAATATCCTAGAAATACTGAGAGATCAACTCATGTAAAAATACTCTAAACATAAATAATCATTTCAAAACCAATACATGTCCTATTTAATAACTCATATAAGAATCGAATGAACAACTTGGCCAACACAATAGTAAGTTAAAGGGGTTCTAAATGCAGAAGGTTTTTTACCTTCTATGCATCAAGGTAAAAAACCTTCTGGGTTCAGCTCCCCCCCTCCATTCCCCCCCTTTTACTTACCTGAGCCCCAGCTTGATCCAGCGAGGTTCATGAGAGCAACGGCTCTCCTGGGTCTCTCTCTCCTCACTGGCTCATGCAGCAGAGGTAGCCATTGGCTCCTGCCGCTGTCAATAACAGCCAGTGAGCCAATGAGGAGAGAGTGGGGGATGGGGCCAAGCCACACTCTGCGTGTGAATGAATAATATCCATTCTAAGGAGCGCGGCTCGGGAGCGAGCCTGCTCAAGTGCCCCTACAGAGCAAGAATCGCTGGCGGGTGACCCAAAAAGAAGAGAATCGGGGCTGCTCTGTGCAAAACTATTGCACAGAGTAGGCAAGTATAACATGGTTGTCATTTAAAAAAAAAAAAAAACAACCTTTAACACTATAATTATGATGATGGATCTGATGTTGGCTATCTCACATCTCATGGTACCTATGGGTACCTTCAAAGTGTATCTAAACCCAAGAACTATTATATTGCAGATTATCAGTCTTTAGATGTGATCGTCTGAACAAAGTAAACAAATGCAATTAACTAAGTACATATTTACAAATAAAGAAAATACCTGTTGATCCCAATAAAAATCCAGTGTCCTTGTGCCCTCCTGTGTAGTGAACTGAAACCTCAAAACAACATTATCTGCCTTCCCAACCTCTTCTGTGAACTACACAACCCCTCCCATTATTAAAGATGAGGGTAGGTTTTTGTATCCCAAATCAGAGGATCAACCTAAGGTGATGACACTTTTCCTACGTAAATGCGGTGTGGAGAGCATTGTTACCCTAGGACAGGAAGTGTGTTACTGGCAGGATCACCAGGGCAAAAAAAAGTCTAAATAAAGAAACCCTTGCAGCCTCCCACACCTGAGGACTGGTAAGCTGCAACTTATAGTCTCTAGTTTTGGGTTTAGATATACTTTAATAATACCTTTGTCCCTGGTGACTTCATGCATGTAGACATTTAAAACATAGTTACCTCCTTCACCAAATACAGAAGTAATTTCACTTATGACCTTCTTGTAAACCTCTGGCTCCGAAATGATGAAAGCAAGTGTCCAAAATGTAATCTAAAATAGATAGATGGTGAAGACATTATTGAACTGCTGGCGTTCTGAAGTCTTCCAATTATATTCCACAAATTCTACTGGATATACTAATGTATCTGAGAAAACAGGCATCCCTTATTGTCCATAGCAGCCAATCAGAATCTTCTTGTCCTTGTTCTGTAGTGCACTGCAAGAAGGGAGAATCTGCTTTCTACAGTCAATAGACATAATAAAAAAATAAGACATTTGTCAAACAACTGGATTCACTTATAAAAGGGTCTTCAACAATTATGGTCTGTGGTTAGTATAGATTAATACGCTTATTCACCAGCACATCATTGATCTTCAAATGCTGTCCAAAACCTTTATTGTAGAGAGATCACATCGATGTCACGCAGGAACCCTTCATCAGGTATGTGACGTAGCGGTCCTGCACGGCTCTGAAACGTTGCATTTGTACCTTTGTGATGAGATCTCTCTACAATAAAAGTTTTGGACATTGGACGATCCATGGTGTGCTGGCAAATATGCATATTGATGTGTGATGAGGCCAGTATCCAGCTGGTAGTCGCTGCAGCACCGCCGATTGTAAGCTCTAACAAGCAGGGTGAATAAATAATTAATGGGCACGGCGCCAAAATTATGTGAAAGTGTGCTCTACCAACCTGATGCTGCTCCTAAATTAGTAAAAATACTAATAAACAATATGACAAAACAATATAGGGCGCATCATATGTGCATTATATTATGATGTAAACCTATAGATTATGCAAGAAAAGTGCTATAGTGCATGAACAATAAATGTGCTATGTTTGCAATAAAGTGAATCCAATATATAATGATGTGAACCTATAGATTTACAAGAAAAGTGCTATAGTGCATAAACAATAAATGTGCTACATTTGCAATGAAGTGAATCCAGTGCATCAAATCAAAATGTCCTCAAATAATTTGAAAAAACACACAAAATTCTTAGTAGATCCAATCACCACTTAATAAAGTGCACATGCATTCTTATTCGTGCTTCACCCGTAGTGGTATATCAAAGCGCTCACCAGATAGTAGTGGCCACAAAGTGACCCTCAGGCATGAAAAACCATGTATCTTCAAAAGGTATCTTTCCCAGAACCCAGCAGAAAGACTCCAATCACCAGTCAGCAAAAATTGTGTATGAATTCTATATCTGAGCCTCGGTGCATCAATGCATCAGCCAAATCTTTTTTTATTCTGAAGAAATCCACGTGTGTTTGTCTGTGCCTCTGTTTGACAGAGGGTCACTTTGTGGCCACTACTATCTGGTGAGCGCTTTGATTATTTTGAGGATATTATTATTATTTGAGGACATTTGATTTGATGCACTGGATTCACTTCATTGCAAACGTAGCACATTTATTGTTCATGCACTATAGCACTTTTCTTGCATAATCTATAGGTTTACATCATAATATATTGCACATATGATGCGCCCTATATTGTTTTGTCCAACAAGCAGGGCTCTCTGATTCCTCCTGTATTGAATTGTATTATAACTGTACTGTCTGCCCTCATGTTGTAAAGCACTGCACAAACTGTTGGCGCTATATAAATCCTGTATGATAATAATAATAATAAGCCCGTCAAGACGAAACATGTCAGGAATGCGGTTAGATCCTCTGATTTTAGAGAGATATCCTCTTACTTCCTGTCCTGCTGACAACGGTTTTACCAGACAGGAAGTAAGAGAAAATTTGCTGCAGACACACAGACTGCAAACAAGGTGACAGATACTCTACTAAGAAAGTGTTCTTTAAATTTAATTTCTATCTGTGGCGTTGCAGAGTTCCCCTCATTTTCTGTCCACTAAAACATTGTTAGGAGGACGGGAAGCGAGGAAATATATCTACTGGAGCGCCTGACAGCAGTAAAAATCCTTTCCCTCTCTATTAAATCTAGAAATGATAGATGCACCTCAACTATGCCATGAAAAATGTACATTTTGTTTTGAATTCCTTGAGGAGCACTTCCACGGCTAGGCATGGATCTCCATTCCCACAGCTGTCTATTTGCAGTGTGAGCTCATCTAATGCAGAGTTGCCTCTGAATACTAGTCTCACCAAAATGAGATTTAGGGTGTCACTACTGTACTGCTCATTATTCTCTTTCCTGGAGAGGAAGCTGTACCTGAGATCTGCGGTGCAAGGATCTCCCTGCTTTTTTTCATTCATTCTTTGTATCTGTGATTTCTACACCTTTTCCCTGCTAATTCCTAAGCTTAGATCACCAGTCATCGGGGGGCAGCTCTAACATAAGGATAAAGAGCCCTGCTCTTCTGCCAAGATTGCTACCTCCACACAGAGACACAGTGCAGAACAAGGCATGGTATGTCCATAATGAGGAAAGATCAGCTGCAGGGGGACCACAGGCAATGATGTTGACTAGTATGTGTGTGTCACTGGCGCAAAATCTATCCTATCAATCAATTTAATAGTGATTTCTTTAGCTGCTGCATCCAAAAAAACTTTTCAAAGAAAAAAATTAAAAGTGCTGTGTGTGTGGATGCGCTGCTCCCATCTGTATACTCTTTCCAATATTTGTGTACCCTATCTATTAAACGTAATCTTATTTTGTATACAACATACACCTGTAGAAAATCATCACATTAGGCCAAAGACATATAAGAAATTATATAAAAATCATATAAAAATCCGGTGACATATATCACATTGTAATAGAGTCCCCTCATATATGCTTGCAAGTCTTCCGTCAATTGCCATGATTGGCGTGCTCTTGTGTTAATTCAGTATAAAGTGACTTAGTGCTCCAACACCACCTGTGAGATTGGCCACTCACCGGATGTTTCTTTAAAATTACACCTTTGGTTCATTCATAGGGATAACCACTCCACTCAAAGGGAACTTCTTCAATGGCTATATTTGGACCTTAGTGTTCCTCATATAAAATATGGATGAAAACGATCATCGCATAATAACGTTTAAAACCTTTATTTTGTAAAACACAAAAAAGACTATGCACTCACATTTCCAAGTGCCATCGAGCCGGCACAGAGCTTTTCCAGCAGTTAAGTGGTTGGTGAGGACGCGAACGGATACGAGGGGTGGAACACAAGCGGTACACAGAGGTTGCACAGCACACACTGGGTGAACCGGGCTGTAGCTCCTACCCGTCCCTAACTGCTGGAAAAGCTCTGTGCTCTGTGTCTTTGGCCTAATGTGATGATTTTCTACAGGTGTATGTTGTATACAAAATAAGATTACGTTTAATAGATAGGGTACACAAATATTGGAAAGAGTATACAGATGGGAGCAGCGCATCCACACACACAGCACTTTTAATGATGTTGACTAGTCATTTGCTCTCTGTCAACTTCCACAGATCAGGTCCTCTTAAAGACTTCTCATTTTAGAAGTAAATGTAAAAGGCCACCACCACCCAAAGCTAAAAACAAAGGTAAAACAAATCCTCCTTCTCAACAATGGTACTTTAGCTGAGACAATTTATCTAGCTGCACTTACAGGGTTGGCGTTGGCCTGCGATGCCCAGAGCAGTAATAGACTGAAGTTATGTATAGAATTTCCCTTGAGAGTGTCCAGCAGATGATGCAGCAAGGTCTGTAAAAGATCAAGAAATCATACAAATTTATTCATCACCAGGGTAATTCAAAATGTCCATGCAGCTTCGACTTCCTTGACCCCCATTTTATCGACAGCTGTAATTTTATTCAATGTCTGAAGCAGGACCACCTGCCCCGCCATCACTATTTTCTATGAAAATTAGGTGTCAAGTAGCTTGGTGGACCCACTGGTAATAGCAGGACAGGGGCAATAGCACTTGAAGGTGCAAAGAACTGTGGTCTGAGCAATGACAAACAATAGTAGAGAAAATAGCACAGACAAGCAGATGATCAGGACTGGTGCAGACAACAGTCAAACGGGTACCGAACAGACTCCTAGTTTCAGACAAGTAAACGAGCAATGGCTGATAGATGGAGATTTCAGACAGATGGTATAGACAGGTACAGACAGAGATACTGTAAATGCAGTCCAACACATTGGAGAAATCGAGAACATTGTAGAAACAATGAAAGTCAAATAGAACCTGTTGATGAGGCCCATGGTTGAAGCTCTGGCTTCACTCTAAAGTCAACTAACAAGGCTAGGTGTGAAAGCTGGAGCTTGGTCTAGCTGCAGTGTAGAAGAAGGTCCAATGAATGTCAGACAACTCTAGCTGTCCTCCAGAAGAGAGGCGAGAACCATGGTTAATTTACTTGACGAAAATATTTTCGTCAGAGTTTTCTTCAGCTGCATGTTTTCAGTGACAAAAACTAAAACAAAAATAAAATTAGAATTAAATCAATTCTAATTTTCATTTAGTCTACTAAAATCTAATGGGTTTAATTAAATTGTAATGCATTATTTAAGGATTTCTCTAGAATTTCAAAACTCATTATATACTCCTGGAGTAAAAATCTAAGAACACGTTAATATTTATAGTATTAAAGTTTGAACATGCACTGCAGACACAGATTTAGCCCTTTGTAGTTATATATAAAAAAAAACAAGTTTCATGAACAAAAAAAATATTGCTTTCTGACAAACAGAAGTGCAACTTTAAAAAAAAAGTAAAAAAAACCCCAAACAAACAAAAATGTATTTTTTCTCTATTGGCTGTAATGCCAGGCTGCAAGTAGGAATAGGGAAGTAAATGGGTGTGATGGAGTGCACAGGGCAAAGAACTGCATGGTCTGGGAAGGCTGTTACTTTATGCAGCTAAGCACTGCTACCTTGCTGGCAAGGCCGGTGCTAGACTATATTGCGCCCTAGGCAAGACCAGCTACTTGAACCCCCCCCTAAAAAAAATAAAAATAAAATAAGCTTCTACATTTTTAAAAGCAGTAGAAAACTTTAAAACATCTAAACATTAAACAGCTAAATTGGGGGGGGGGGGAGCAGTGTGACAGGTGGTGGGGGAAAGTGTGACAAGTGGTGGGGCAATGTGACGGGGGGGGGGAAGTGTGACAGGTGGGGGGGCCAGTGGGGCATAGTGTGACAGGTGGGGGAGTCAGTGTGACAGGTGGGGGAGTCAGTGTGACAGGTGAGGGGGCCAGTGTGACAGGTAGGGGGGGGAACAGTGTGACAGGTGGGGGGGGTCAGTGTGACCAGTGGGGGGGGGCCAGTGTGACAGGTGGGGGGGGCAGTGTGACAGGTGGGGGGGCCTGTGGGGCAGAGTGTGACAGGTGGGGGGGCCAGTGTGATAGGTAGGGGGGACCGGTGGGCAGAGTGTGACATGTGGTGTGCCAGTATGACAGGTGGGGGGACCAGTAGGGCAGAGAGTGACAGGTGGTGGGCCAGTATGACAGGTGGGGGTACCAGTGTTGCAGAGTGTGACAGGTGGGGGGGCCAGTGTGACAGGTAGGGGGACCAGTGTTGCAGAGTGTGACAGGTGGTGGGCCAGTGTGACAGGTGGGGGGGCCAGTGGGGCAGAGTGTAACAGGTGGTGAGCGAGTGAGACAGGTGGGGGAGCCAGTGTGACAGGTGCCAGAATGTCACTCACAGAGATGGCCGCTCGTGCCAGCTTCTCAGGGCTGCCCTTAGAGAACAATAAGGAGAGAGCTGAGGCAGGCACATTGCATGGAATCCTATGTGAGAAGAGTTCTATCACAGAATACAATAAGCGGCCTGTCAGAGCAGTCAATCATGGAGTTGTGCGCTTGTTGTCCCGCGGTCAGTCTACAGCAGGGGTGGGCGTTTCGTGTGGTGGCGGGCTGGGCCAGTGGCAGCCTTTGTGTTGTGCTGTCCCGGGTCTCAGTGAGTGCCGAGTAGAGGCAGGAGGGTGTGTACAAGAAGTGCGGTCACCTGCCAAGTGTTCCCCGCCCCGGTGCTGGTGGAATAAGCGGGATGGCCTCCCCCAGTTATTAGGAAGGAATTTCCACACTTCCCTCGCTCCTCCCTTTCAATAAACGCTGAAAAACAGCCCGGGCAGTAAAGGCAGATTGGGGGCAGAGTGGAGCATCCACAAACACACCGCTGTATGTGTATGAGGGGAGCTGCGGCGGCCGGCAGTGGTCGTGTGCTGTGTGCGCCTCCGCACTACAGAGAAAGAGGCACTGACAAGCTCCCGGTGCCCCCTCCTCCTGGTGGACTCTAGCAGTCGTGGCTGCACCCTAGGCGGCAGTGCGCTTTGGGCGGCTGCCTAGTTTGCCTAGTGGTAGCGCCGGCCTAGCTTGCTGGGAGGGGAAACACTCACCACCACACATCCAGACAGACACAAATTGGACAGAGGAGTTCCCCTTCTGTGGTTTGCAGGGCATTGTTCCAAAACTCCCAGGTAGCAGGCAGACAGAGGGAGCCTGCATCTCTCAGCCAATACAGCTTGCTGATAGAGTCAGGGGGCTGGGGATTTAAAGGATAGACGGAGCTCAAAGAAAAGCGGAAGTTCAGGTGGGTACTGTAGATTTTAGTTGACTAAAATGTACAGGAGATTTAGACTAAAATACAACTAAAACAGTTCAGATGACTAAAATAAAATGGCATCTTAGTAAAAAAACTTTGGCTAAGACTAAATTGGAATATGACGTCAACATTAACAGTGGAGAGAACTAGACCATTAATCGCACTCTGATGTCATCAGGCCCAGGGCCTGTCCACACCCCATATGGAAGAAGAGAGTGCCAGCTGCCAGGGAAGATGAGCTAACTAAAATGGCATTTAAACAAAAATGACTATTTAACTCTTGCAGTGGGAGAGGGGCACGGCTGGAAGGTTGGTTTTCAATTTTCCCCAGAGTTCAGCTTTAGGCTCTGGTAATCTCAGACCGGTGCAGGTTTTCCACACTTTGAGTGTGTTAATATTTGCTTCCCCTGTCGCACACTTTAGTTTATCCTGCTGGCTCTTATGTCCTGTAGTGACTTACAAGCCAGCAGGAGCAACTACAGCGTGCGGTGGGGGTAGCAGGTATTTACACGCCCAAAATATGAAATACTTGCACTGGTCAGAAAACAGCAAAACCACAGAATGTAAACACATGGACAGCTGGAAAGGTCAGTATACAACATTTTTTACAGGCAGAGCTTATTTTACTTTTAATCCTTTAGTCACTTTAAAGGCTTAGCTCACCTTTGTGAAAACAATATTAAATGCACATATTTTTGTAGGAAAAAATATGCATTTATCATTTATTTTCACTGAAGCCTGCAGAGCATTGCAACTGTGATCAGTGGATCGCAGGTTCAATGCCAGGATCCTTCAGACTCTGCCTAGAGCTCTCTGTTTAGGCAGACAGTTCCTGAGCTGTAGGCAGTGTGGATAAATTACCTGTGTGCTGATCAGCGCCGTTGCAGTCCATTGATGCTACAAGAGGAGAGGACTGACTCTGTATTGCAAAATTCCTATAAGGGACCCAGAATTTCAAAAGGTTTGAAGCGTTTTGGCTGGGAGGAACTTTCAAAGCCTGACTACATGGACTGTGATCCAGAAGGGATTAACCATTTATAGGTAAAGTTGATCCAGGGAATATTTGATTGCCTCTCGGGGGACCAGGAAGGATTTTTTCCCCTGCCAGAGAAAAGTGATTCATGCTTTGATGAGTTTTTTTTTTTTTTTATTTTTATTTTTTTCCCTTTTCCTTCTTTCCTTTTTTTTTTTTTTATATAATCTTTATTGTATATTTTTCAAATATAACAAATAATAACAAATAATAACACAGAGGGTATAAAAAGGAGAAAAAAAAAGGGAGGGGGGGATCCAATAAATCACAATGCAGTACCATAAAGGTATACAAATACCATACATATGAAAAGGATGTGTTTTAAAGATTGAATAGAAACAAATGGTGCAAGATTATACTAAAACCTCGACGAAAGTGTGTCACGTGAGATACTTATGACTTCCTCATCCTGCGTCCACCCTTGTAATAGAGGTGGAATCTATGGTTGAGACCACTTTCATAACTAGTCAGGTTAACAGTAACTGTGTTAAGAAAACAATATCCTGTTAGTGTCTAAGGATTTGACCCAGGCAGGAAATAGGGGGGGGGGGTGGAGATGGGGGTTAAAAAAAAAAAAAAAGAGGGGGAAAATTGGTGGGGAAGGTTGATGGGTATGTCTAAAAATCACTGATACATCTGCCTAAAGGCTAGCACAGCTGTGTGCAGTAAAAGTGCAATATCATTATCATTATGTGGATCCTGGTGGTGAATTAAGTACGCCGTGGCCCTCACCCTCTGAAGCCGTTTAAAAAACAGCTCCAACAATGTCCGACCTACAGGAAGCGGCCCCGGGGGAAACCTGAAGGGGGGACGCCCTGTCCTTAGACTTATAATGTATCCATGTTGCCCAGATTGCATAAAATTTGTCAAACTTATCTTTACATTTTGCCATCCACTCCTCCGCCGCCATAACCGAGTCAATCAGGCCCATCCACTCAGTACGTCCCGGAATATGGGTTGATTTCCAGTGGACGGGGATCAAACGCCGTGCAGCATTTAAGAGATGTGGGAGTATCGACTTCCGGTATTGACTTAGTGGGGTGGATGGCACATGCAGTAGGAACTCCAATGGGGAGTCCGGTAAATCCACGTCTAGGATAGCCTTTATCTGGGCTCTGACATCTAGCCAGAAGGGTCGGAGCCTCGGGCACTCCCACCAAATATGTAGGAAAGTGCCCCTGAGCCCGCAGCCCCTCCAACATGCCTCCGAAGCTGTCGGATAGATTTTCGCCAATTTCGTTGGTACCTTATACCATCTGGTTAATAGTTTGAAACAATTTTCCTGCGTTTTGGTGTCTATTGAGCTTTTATGAGTGAGCCGATAAAGGTTATTCAATTGGACCTCAGTAAATGTGTATCCCAGGTCCCTTTCCCATTCCCTAATGTATGTGGGTTTGTTCTGAGATTCCGCAGACTGCAGCATCTCATAAAGCAAGGAAATGGAGTGAGAAATGGGACCCTCGGTTTTTCAAAGAGGGTTAGTGATGAGAGGGGTCGCACCGGAAAAGGTAGACTCTTAATAAAATGCTGTAGTTGTCTATATCGCCATCCATCCATAGGAAAGCTACCAAACTGGGATCGGAGCCAATCTAAGGACACCAAACCCTGTTCGTGAATAAATCGTCCACAGCGAACCTCCCCATCATTGGTCCAATTGCGAAGGTATGAAAGGTGTTCCCCCGGAGTGAACCAGGGAAAGCCTCCTAACGGTGCGAGCGGGGATGTTGGCTGTGACAGCTGCTTCTTTGAGTTGATGGCATCCCACAGTCTCAGCACATGTATAGTGATCGGGGAAACAAAGCTCGAGAGACCTCTGTTCTCTCGTGGGAGCCAAGGGGCATGGGACAGGTTGCGCCCCGCCAGAAATTTCTCGAGAGGAACCCAGGCCTTGGTGAAGGTGTGGTGGTGCCAGTCGAGAACTCTCTGCAGGGCCACTGCCTCGTAATATTTGCGGACAGAAGGCACTCCCAAGCCACCCATATTTTTAGGGCGTTGTAGCGTGCGGAGGGCTAAGCGGGGTACATGACCCTGCCAAATAAATTTAACAAATAGGCTGTTGAAGGTTGAGAAAAGAGATCTGGGCAAAGCAATAGGTATCATCTGGAGAAAAAACAGGATTCGTGGTAGTACATTCATTTTCAGTATGCTGACCCGCCCCATCCACGAAAAGGAAGTGCGATCCCACCTAGTTAAATCAGTTTTGATAGTTGCGAGTAATGGTGCAAAATTGCATGAGTAAAGTTGTGTTATATCTGCTGGGAGGTGGATCCCCAGGTATTTTAAGGAAGAGCAACACCACGTGAAGGAAAAGGAGGCCTGTAGTTGGGAGCGCATCGCATGAGGAATATTGAGGGGGAGAATCTCGGACTTGCTATAATTAATTTTGAAATTTGATAAGGTACAGAATCTTTTTAATTCGGCCATGATGTTAGGTAGGGAGATCAGTGGGTCTGTAACATAGAAAAGAACGTCGTCTGCATACGCCGATAATTTATGCTCCGTCGTTCCCACCGTGAGCCCCTTAATATTAGGGTTTGCTCTGATTATGTTGAGTAGAGGTTCTAGAGTGAGGGCAAAAATCAGGGGAGACAAAGGGCACCCCTGCCGTGTACCGTTTCGAATAGGGAAGGGGTTAGAAAGCGTTCCATTTACTTTAACCTGCGCTTCGGGGGAGCTGTATAATGACCCTATCCATTGGAGCATATTACTTCCCAGGCCCAATCGAGAGAGTACCGCCTGCAGGTAGGCCCAGTCCACCCTGTCGAAGGCCTTCTCAGCGTCCGTAGACAAGAGAAGACAGGGTGCACTGGGCCGTCGCAAGTTCGCCCAGTGTATCAATTGTATGGCTCGGTTGGAATTGTCTCTAGCCTCCCTTCCTGTTATAAAACCCGTTTGATCTGTATGAATCACCGAAGGGAGGATAGGTTTGAGGCGATTGGCTAATACTTTCGCGAAAATTTTGATATCAGTGTTCAGCAATGAAATCGGCCTATAGCTGCTAGGGATGGAGGGGTCTTTGCCCTCCTTTGGAAGGACGGTGATGTGCGCCATCAACGCGTCCCTCGGGAGGGTGGTACCTGAAGCTAAGGCATTGAAATACGTGCACATTCGGGCAGCCAGGAGGTGAGAAAATTTGCGGTAGTACGCATTGGTTAGCCCATCAGGACCAGGGCTTTTCCCATGCGGAAGATCTTTAATGATTGCTTCTATTTCCTCTACCGCCATAGGCTTATCAAGCTGAGCACTGATTTGTTGCGATATTTGTGGTGTGAGAGCCTCCTCCAAATATTGCGCAATACAGTCCGCCTTCTGAGAGGGCGTATGTCCTACAAGTGTGGCTGGGAGTTGATAAAGTTGGGCATAATAATCGCGAAAGGCATCTGCAATTTTAGAGGATAGTACAGTTTGGGATCCCGATGGTGTTTGAATTTTATGGACATGTCCGGATGCACGTTGCCGTTTCAGGGCCCTGGCCAGTAATTTGCCACATTTATTACCAAATTCATAGAATTTATGTGAGACGTATCGGAGTCTATCACGGGTTCGTTTTTCTAGTAGGTCTGAGAGCTGTGCCCTGAGGGCTGTTAATTTCTCGTATAAAAGAGGGGTCAATTGCCGTTTGTGTTTGAGTTCAACTGTGCGCAATTGTGTCAGCAAGGATTGGAGTTCCCCACAGCGCGCTTTTTTGAGCCTAGCTCCTTGTGCAATAAATTCTCCTCTTATCACAGCTTTATGTCCCTCCCAAACATATGCCACCCCAGTTTCTCCCGTCGCGTTTTCTTTGAAGTACATAGAAATCGCATCTGTCACCTGAGCTAGCGCTACTGCATCATCTAGCAGGTTTTCGTTCAGGCGCCAAGTCCATTGGCGAGCCTCTGAAGACAAAGGTGCCAGGGAAATGGAAATGGGTGCATGATCGGAAATCGTCATAGATCCGATTGACGTGCCAGAGAGCGATTCCAGAAGGTGTTGATCTACCAATAGAAGATCTATCCGCGTGTACACTTTATGTGTTGCAGAGTAGTAGCTGAAATCCTTTACAGTAGGATGTGTCACTCTCCAGCAGTCAATCAGATGACTAGCGTGTAAGGTTTTACGGAAGCACTTAAGAAACGCAAAGGAGTGCGTAGAGTGGCCTGAAGAGGTGTCTAACTGCGGGTCGGGGCATACATTAAAGTCCCCTCCCACAATGAGACGCCCCTCGCGAAAATCGGAAAGGGAATCTAGGACCCTCTCCAAAAAGTTCAGCTGCCCAGAATTGGGAGCATATAGCGCTACAATTGTAAATTTTTGGTTGTATATAGTGCCTTTCAAAAAACAAATCTGCCTTCAGGATCTACGCGGTGGTCAATGGTGATAAAGGGGCAGTTTTTATGGATCGCCACCGCGACTCCACCTGATTTAGATTTGGGTGAATTGCTGAGGAACCATTGATTGTATATGTGTGTGGGGAGGCGAGGGACTGAGTCAGCTCTGAAATGAGTTTCCTGTAATAATAAGATATGTGCACCAGATCTCCTTGTCTCAAGCCACAACTTACTGCGTTTGGATGGAGAACTCAGGCCCCGTACGTTGTATGACACGACTTTCAGATCAGCCATTGCTGTTTGTCAGTAGGGTCCCCCAAAGGGCGTGAAGAGGACGAGGAGAGAGCCACGGCGTATCACCCGGCAAATCTAAAGTGCTGATAAGAAAAACAAATGAGTATAACCCATGTAACAGACAGACAACCCTTCCATAGACATCATCATGAAACATTAGGGAGAAAAACAATAATAAAAAAAAAGAAGGGGGGGAGAGCATTGGAAAAGAAATTAAGAACATCAAGAAAACAAAAAACGTAATAACCTGTGGGTATTTAATAACCTCTAGGTGCAACGGTGCAAAGATCGCCCGCCGGCCTAATGGCAACATAAAATGCAGGCGACCATCGCGTCGTGCACTTCCTTCTACAAGGAATGATGAGTTTTTTTGCCTTCCTCTAGAATAGATCAACCATGGGTATAGGATTGTATAATTTTTTTTTCCCTTCTATTGATTGAACTATATCAGGGGCCGGCAACCTACGGCCCGTGGGCCACACCCGGACTGCCTCTGCTAAATGCCACCTGTCAGTGCACGTGATAAATGCACCCGGGCCGCTGACATTATTTTAATCCCTTCAGAGCCGGCTTTCTTGTGATAATAACCGATGCGGCTAAGAAGCCGTTTGGCTGTTATCCCAAGCAGCAGGAGGGGACGCCCCCCTCCCGCGGCTCGCCCGGGCTCTCCCGTCCCACCTGGAGGCCCGAGCAACCAGCCGGCATGTCCGCCTGTTGGCCGGAGACCCGAACGAAGCCGGGAACGGCTCCAATCGAGTCTCGGATCTAGTAACCCGGAAGCGATATCATGACATCACTTCTGGTTTCCAAACTTGGCATTTTAAATGCATTTAAGTGCAAAGGAGGGATTTGGGGTCTTATAGACCCCAGATCCCTCCATAAAGAGTACCTATCACTGCCTATTACTGTCACAAGAGATGTTTACATTCCTTCTGACAGCAATAAAAGTGATCGAAATTTTTTTTAATATGCAGGGGGGGCGGAGTCGGGTAATGTAAAGGGGCTCAGAGGTGCGGGGCTGTGTAATATAAAGGGGTCCAGAGGTGCGGGGGCTGTGTAATGTAAGTGGTTCAGAGGTGAGGGGGCTGTGTTATGTAAAGGGGCCCAGAGGTGCGAAGGCTGTGTAATGTAAAGGGGTCCAGAGGTGCAGGGGGCCAGAGGTGCGGGGGCTGTGTAATGTTATCTTCATTTATTAGCAGGTAAATGCAGCCCTCAAAGGCATTCACATACATTTAATCCGGCCTTTAAGTGGAAAAAGGTTGCTGACCCCTGAACATGTGTCTTTTTTTAACCAGACTAACTAACTATGTAACTCTATGTGTGAGTCCATAAGAGGAATCAGCCAGACACTGTGTGAGTGGGGTGAACGGAATTTAGGATTGAGCCACAGTTGCTGAGCTGTGAAAACCTCCTCTTCGGGAACCCTAAACCCCAAAACCCCAGACTGGGAATGGTATGGTGGCGGTGCGCCGATAATATATATATATATACACACACACAGTATCTCACAAAAGTGAGTACACTCCTCACATTTTTCAGCACGTAGATGGAGGAGTGAAAGGTCTCTAACATCCACCAGCTCCGTGATAGCGTCATGGAGGAGTAGAAGAGGACTCCAGTGGCAACCTGTGAAGCTCTGGTGAACTCCATGTCCAAGAGGGTTAAGGCAGTGCTGGAAAATAATGGTGGCCACACAAAATATTGACACTTTGTGCCCAATTTGGACATTTTGTTGCCAGTGATTTAGACATTAATGGCTGTGTGTTGAGTTATTTTGAGGGGACAGCAAATTTACACTGTTATACAAGCTGTACACTCAACACTTTACATTGTAGCAAAGTGCCATTTCTTCAGTGTTGCCACATGAAAAGATATAATAAAATATTTACAAAAATGTGAGGGGTGTACTCACTTTTGTAAGATACTGTATATCTAATTTTACACTGGTGTGGTGACAATGGGCCAATATATATTAACACTGTGTCAATATATATATATATATATATATATATATATATATATATATATATATATATATATATATATATATATATATATATATATATATATATATATATATATATATATATATATATATTGGCCAACAATAACTTTTTCAGAAATCTGAGCTACAGTAGCTCTTTTATTGGATTAGACTATGCAGGCCAGCCGTCACTTCCCATATGCAACAAAGATCACTGGTTTTCCTTCCTTGGACGATTTTTGGTAGGCCGAAACTACTGCAGACATCCCACAAAAGCTACAGTTTTGGTGTTGCTGCCTACAGTGCATTGTAAAAGTATTCACCCCCCCCTTGGCTTTTTACCTATTTTGTTACATTACAGCCTTTAGTTCAATGTTTTTTTAATCTGAATTATATGTGATGGATCAGAACACAATAGTCTAAGTTGGTGAAGTAAAATTAGAAAAATATATATGTAAAACTAATTTTCATTATTAAAAAACGGATAATTGGCATGTGCGTATGTATTCACTCACTTTGTTATGAAGCCCATAAAAGGCTCTGGTGCAACCAATTACCCTCAGAAGGGCAGCAAAGTGGTGTAGTGGTTAGCACTTTCACCTAGCAGCAATAGGGTCGCTGGTTCAAATCCCGACTACGACACCATCAGCCTGGAGTTTGCATGTTCTCCCTGTGCCTGCATGGGTTTCCTCCGGGTACTCTAGTTTCCTCCCACACTCCAAAGAAATGCTGGTAGGTTAATTAGACCCTGTCTAAAAATTGGCCAAAAAATATGTGTATGTGTTTGTAAGCGCGTCGGGACCCTATGGGGTAAAGGACTGCGCTATACCGCAGATGGACACCGGCGGCAAAAAGCGCCCTAAGGCAATTCAGTTTGCATAGGTAGCGCTATTCAAGTCACTCATTCATTCATTTAGAAGTCACATAATTAGTGAAATGATGTCCACCTGTGTGCAATCTAAGTGTCACATGATCTGTCATTACATATACACACCTTTTTGAAAGGTCCCAGATACTGCAACACCTAAGCAAGAGGCACCGCTAACCAAACACTGCCATGAAGACCAAGGAACTCTCCAAACAAGTAAGGGACAATGTTGTTGAGAAGTACAAGTCAGGGTTAGGTTATAAAAAAATATCCAAATCTTTGATGATCCCTAGGAGCACCATCAAATCTATCATAACCAAATGGAAAGAACATGGCACAACAGCAAACCTTCCACTTCCACCGGGCAAGGAGGGCATTAATCAGAGAGGCAGCACAGAGACCTAAGGTAACCCTGGAGGAGCTGCAGAGTTCCACAGCAGAGACTGAAGTATCTGTACATAGGACGACAATAAACCGCACGCTCCATAGAGTTGGGCTTTATGGCAGAGTGGCCAGAAGAAAGCCATTACTTTCAGCAAAAAACAAAATGGCATGTTTTGAATTTGCGAAAAGGCATGTGGGAGACTCCCAAAATGTATGGAGGAAGGTGCTCTGGTCTGATGAGACTAAAATGTAACTTTTTGGCCATCAAAGAAAACGCTATGTCTGGCGTAAACCCAACACATATCACCCAAAGAACACCATCCCCACAGTGAAACATGGTGGTGGCAGCATCATGCTGTGGGGATGTTTTTCAGCAGTCAGGACTGGGAAACTGGTCAGAGTTGAGGGAAAGATGGATGGTGCTAAATACAGGGATATTCTTGAGCAAAACCTGTACCACTTCTTTGTGTGATTTGAGGCTAGGACGGAGGTTCACTTCCAGCAGGACAATGATTGTTGGCAAGATGAATGCATTAAGAATGCATAGTGCTATCAAAAATTATGTTATTAAAATATAGTAGAGGAATATTTGCATTCATCAGCCAGGAAGCTGCGCATGGGACGTACTTGGACATTCCAACATGACAATGATCCAAATCACAAGGCCAAGTCGACCTGTCATTGGCTACAGCAGAATAAAGTGAAGGTTCTGGAGTGGCCATCTCAGTCTCCTGACCTCAATATCATCTGGGGAGATCTCAAACAAGCAGCTCATGCAAGACAGCCCAAGAATTTACAGGAACTGGAGGCTTTTTGCCAATAGGAATGGGCAGCTTTACCATCTGAGAAGATAAAGAGCCTCATCCACAAATACCACAAAAGACTTCAAGCCGTCATTGATGTTAGAGGGGGCAATACATGGTATTAAGAACTGGGGTATGTAAACTTTTGAGCAGGGTCATTTGGGTAGTTTCTGTTGCCATTATGATTTAAAAAGAGTAAACACGGTTTATTTATAATAAATGACTTCAGACAAACACTAACAATGAGTTAAAGAAAAGTTTTTGTGTTATCATTTATATTCTCTGAAAAATGGCCAAGAAATCATACATTCTGCCAGGGTATGTGAATTTATGTATATACTTTGTACTGAAGGAGTAGTTCAAGGTGGTTTCACCTATAAAATGTATAAATTGTTGATAAGGCTTTTGATGGCAGTGTCTTCACGGCCTATACAATTGTGCTTTTTAATTACAATGTGATCAGAACTGACCAATATATTTTAATAGGATATTTGTTCATTGGAAATTGTTTGCAAATGTAAAAAGAACTGACACATACAAAACAGACATGATTTCTGACTGCTTTGTGAACACATCTCTCCATATTGCCGGCACACAAAATAAAAAAAGCTGTTAAACCCTGTAATCTACAGTGGGAAAAATAATTATTTGATCCCTGCAGGTTTTGTAAGAAAAAAAGGGTCTCTATCATCTAAAATACACCTATGATAAAAATTAGAGACAGAATATCAACCAAAAATCCAGAAAAAACACATGATACAAATGTTATAAATTGAGTTGCAGTTAATTGAGTAAAATAAGTATTCGATCCCCAAGTAAAACATGACTTAGTACTTGGAGAAACCCTTGTTGGCAAGCACAGAAGTAAGACGTTTCTTGAAGTTGGTGACCAGGTTTGCACACATCTCAGGAGCGATTCCTGGTCAACTCTTCTTTACAGATCTACTCTAAATCCTTAACCACTTGCTTACTGGGCACTTAAACCCCCCTCCTGCCCAGACCAATTTTCAGCTTTCAGCGCTGTCACACTTTGAATGACAATTACACGGTCATACAACACTGTACCCAAATGAAATTTTTATCATTTTTTTCCCCACAAATAGAGCTTTCTTTTGGTGGTATTTAATCACAGCTGGGATTTTTATTTTTTGCTAAACAAAAAAGGTGGAAAATTTTGAAAAAAAAAAAATCATAGTTTCATAGTTTGTTATAAAATTTTGCAAACAGGTAATTTTTCTCCTTCATTGATATGCGCTGATGAGGCGGCACTGGTGGGCACTGATAGGCTGCATTGATGGGCATGGATAGGCACAGTTAAGGCGGCACTGATAGGCACAGTTAAGGTGGCAATGATGGGGACAGATAAGGCGGCACTGATGGCCACTGATGGGCGCTGATGGGTGGCACAGATGGGTACTGATAGGTACCACTGATGGGCACCGATAGGTGGCACTGATGTGCAGCACTGTTGTGGCACTGATTGTGGGCGCTGATGGGTGGCACTGTGGGCACTGATGGGTGGCACTGTGGGCACTGATGGGTGATGCTAGGTGTCGCTGGAAGGGGGCACAGATGATCGCCGTGATCGGGACTGATGTCCCTCTCACGGCCGCCGGTGATCGGCTTTTTTTTTCCTCCTCATGCTGTCAGCGTGAGGAGAAAAAATAGCCAATTACCGGCTCTGTTTACATCACATGATCAGCTGTCATTGGCTGACAGCTGATCATGTGGTAAGGGGTCGGGACCAACCCCTTACTCTGATCTGTGATCAGACGAGTCTCACAGACTTGCTGATCACAGAGCGCGCCGTGCGCGCCCTGCGGGGGGCGTGCAGGCCGCTCGTGCACAGGATGACGTCAATAGACGTAGTCCTGGCAATGAAGGTCCGCGGGGATCTGGCAATAGCGCGGATCTGAAGAGGTTAAAGTGCATGTAAACCCTCACATATACCCAGTGATGTGAACAGGCTCAGATGATACACAGAGATGAAACAAATCTCCCTATATAAGTTTTACATGTATATCTGCTGTCTTCATCTTTATATATTCTTTAGAAAGTGCACATGGTATTAGACATTTTCTCTTCCTGTTAGGCAAGGGAGTGGATCCTTGGCATACAGACAAGACAGCTGGTTGGAGCAAAGGCTCACACCCCCCCCCTCCACATAGGCAGAGACTCGCAGAGCTGTGCAGTGACAAGTTAAGCTCGCTGCTAATCTATTTATAGCATCCTCCCTCAAATTGCAGGCTGGTTTTATATTGGTTGACAGAGAACCTGTCAGAAGTTATCATGCTGATAACAGAGCAACAAAACAGCAGAGACACACTGGACTCAGGGCTTTGGGGAGAGATAAGAAAACACTGCAGATATATGTGCTTAGCTCAAATTTCATGAATCAGGTTTACATCCACCCTAAGGTTTCTTGGCTTTCGCTTGGCAACTCGAAGTTTCCGCGGTGTGGTCAGGTGAGAACAAATTTAAGCTCTTTGGCATTAACTCGACTCGTAATGTTTGGAGGAAGAAAAATGCTGACTATGAGCCTAAGAACAATTTTTTTTTTTGCCTGTAGCTGTACTTTAAATGTTTAAAAGAAGGAGTCTACCTTTGCACTGTCTTCAGATGGTTTACGGTCTTCTACTTCAGGTACAATGTTTTTAAACATCTTTAGCAGCCACTGTTTGGACACAGACCAGTCTCTGAAAGACAGAGTAGGAGAGATCAGAATATACAGCCCATGCCAATTTTGTTTTTTATACTTAGCTTGATGTGAAATAGATACACTGACAAATGATTTACTCAGAATAATGCTCTACAAACACTCTGAATTAATCATGCTTTATTTATCAAAGACAATTGTGGAATTGTGGAAGGTAAACAAAGTGCAAACTCATAGGCTGTTTTTATCTTTCAGGTAAGCAGAAATGTTGTCTTTGGTAAATATGAGATTTGATCATTTTTTTGATAAATTTTCACTTTGCAAAGTTTGGTTGCGAGGAGAAGGGTCATGTGAAAACAAATGAAAAACAAATGCACAGCTCACTTCAGGGTCCCAGAATAGACATGTACATAGCTCCCGCATCTTGGTAGCTTACCCCATCTTGGTGGCGGGTCAGGCAGTGGGTGACAGCGGCGAGCTGTGGGATGGGCAGTCCTCCATGCTTTTCCTCCTGCTAGGCATCCAATAGGAGCGCCTGCCCTTTCAGCCAATCAGGTGACGGTTATCAGACCTGCGCTTCCTGATTGCCAGAGAGGCGGGTCAGTGTTAGAAAAGCAATCATTCGTTTGCTTTTCTAACACACCTGGGTGGGCTCTGAGCGCAATGCTCTGCACTCCAAGTCCACCCTATTCTGAAGCCTATTAGAGCCTATGGCTCTAATCAGGTGCTTCAAAAAAACACCCCCGCCGCTGTACTTCAGGCGCCCTAAAAGTGGCCGCAGCAGCCATTAAGCATATAGGGCGGTGGCCTGATAGAGGGGGGTTGTGCCCGGGTGCCCCTAATGGATGGGCCGCCACTGGTCCCTCATTCCCATCTCAAAAGGTTGTGAGGTATGGATATGAGGAATCTGAATAGTCAGTGCTCTGGCTCCAAGTATCCTCCAAACACCCGAACTGAATGCAGATAGAGAAGGAAAGCTGGCAACTCACACATCCATATCAAAGTCTTTTATTTAGCTACAGAATAGTGAAGATAAGAACAGCTTACATGTTTTGGCAAATAGCCTTAATCATAGAATATAACTAAAGCCGGGTACATACTATTCGTTTTTTTTTTTTCCGTTCAACCCTGCGGGTTGAAAAAAAAGATCAGTGGTCGAAGCTGCTGTACTAACCATGCGAGGTTAGTACAGCGATCTCCCCAGCTGAGCTGTTGTGATTTCTGAAAGGGGGACAACCCCCACCAGAACATTCCGATCAGCGCTCTCAGCCATTGGCTATTCGAGAGGCTGTCGGCTGCTGGTTTTCCAGCATGCACATTCAACAGACATCCAACAGACCGACATACACACCAGCTGAATGTCAGTCGTTTTTTTTTTTTTTTTTTGTGAAATGGCCGTTGTCTCCTGACATTTGGTCCATGTGTACCTGGCTTAAGGCTATTTGCCAAAACATGTAAGCTGTTCTTATCTTCAATATTCTGTAGCTAAATAAAGACTTAGGCCGGCTATAGATGGTTTAAATTTTGGCCGGTTCAGCAGGAACCAGATGAGATTTGAACCGTGTATGTGCAGGATGAATGTACCAAGTTGATCGATCGATCAACTTGGATACAACCAGCCTGACGGATTTTACTTGCAATTATCGCTAGTGGCTGCAATAGCTGCCCCTGCTGGGAGAATACAATGTCTCGGTAGGAGGGATTCCTCTGTAAGCACTGCCTGTGTTGATGGGAGAATTGTGCAAATTTCTTTCTTGCAACCCGTGGTTGCAGGAAAGATATTCGCATCATCTATGGCTTGCCTTAGATACGGATGTGCAAGTTTCCAGCTCTCCTTATCTATCTGCAAGTAAAAACAACAAAAAAGGTTTTTCAAGTGTTTTATTTTTGCTAAAATAATAAACTGAGGGCCAGTTCACACTAGACCATGGTGCAGGAAAGGAGTGTTCTGTGCATGTTTTCCACACCACAGATGAACGTGCTGCCCTTGCAAGATGCATGCGGGTGCCATTAATTGCTAACTGCACCCCAACTGCATCTCGCAAATGCATCATGTCTGCGGCCACTAAACTGAATGGTACTCCAGTACCATGCAGTCTGCTTTGGAGCATTTGCAAAAGCAGTGCTTGCGCTACTTTTTGCATGTCCCAGTGCATTTTAGAGCCCATTCAAATAAATGGGATGTCAAAACCAAAACACGAGGGACTGTGTGCATTCCAGTGCATACTGGCCCTGAATGGACTCATACTGTGTTCTTCGTGCAAGGAATGATTCCAGATACCTGCAATCCCCCCAAAACCTGATTTTGCAAATGGAAAAGAGAGCTATAGCTGCAGTGGTTAAGTGATTGTAAACCTTAATTAAAACAAAAAAGAGGTTATACTTACATGCTCTATGCAATGATATTGCCCATAGCGACCCCTTACCTCCTCTTTTGGAGTCCCCTGCCGGTGCTGTCTGCTCCTCCTCTCCTAAGTGTGCCCCCATAGTAGTGCTATGTGGGGGGCACATGTGTTGCCTCATTACTGAGCCCGGCTGTGTTTGTGTCCATAGATGCACACAGTAAAGCTTGGCCCCACCCCCCACTCCCTCCTCATAGGATTTCACCGAGAGCTGCAGGAGCCAATGCTTCAGAGAAGCCTATGAATCCAGGAAGAGAGAGCAGTGTTGGATCGAGAGACGATTCAGGTAAGTGTTTTGGGAGGAGGGTGGGGGAGGGGGACAGCTAGTGGTAGGTTTTTTTTACCCCTGAGGAAGTCATGTGACCGTGACCACAAGCATTCGTAGAGCCTTTAGTGTTTATAACCATTTTAAAGCTGAAGTTCAGGCATAAAACATTGACTGCTTAGGGTGGGGTTAGGCTCACTTGCTGGTTGCTGCCTGGCTCACCAGTGGCCATCCATGCTGACCACTAATCTGACCTACCTAACCATTACACTGACCTACCTGCCCCCAACATTGATCCCCCTGACACACACTAACCCCCCCCCGTCCAACACATACACTGACCCCCCCTGACACATATACTGATCCCCCTGGATACATACATTGATCCCCCTGGACACCTACACTGATCCCCCCTGACACCTACACTGAGCCCACCTGACACCTACACTGAGCCCCCCTGACACCTACACTGACCCCCCCGACACCTACACTGACCCCCCCGACACCTACACTGACCCCTCCTGTGACAGGTGACCTCTTGACACTCCTGCAGCTAAGCCTTACCTGTGTAGTGTAGCCCACCTCATCCATGACCACTTTGAGACAGCAGGCTGCACGCACCAGGGAGAGAGAGCCAGGATAGGAGAGCCGCTCCACTGCCCGCCCATTTACACAGAATGAGTGGAGATCTCCCAATGCCTAGTGCGGCCGCAATGTCCTTCCCGACTCCTCCTGGACCCGGCAGCACCTATGATGGACATCACACATTCCACGGTCTTGGCATTGGACCAGTGGGACGTCCATCATAAGAGCCGGGTCCCGGAGGTGGTACGTCACTTGGCCGCGCTGGATAAGCGGGAGATCGTTCCCTGTGTAAACGGCTCGGGGCTCCAGCAATATCGAGACCGGGGGTTTTTTGGGGGCACACTCAGTGCTCCAGCCCCCGTCAGCGCCCCCCCCCCCCGACATCACTGCAGCTTTTTTGAGCCTCTTTGAGATGCAGTGTGCATGAGCCCTAACAATGTACTAATGGCAGTAGATGTTCTTACTTGAAAAACCACTCTGGAAGCTGGGAGCCATACTCAAATCCTTCATCAAATATGCGGAAATGCTCTTCAAATTCCTTTATGGTGTCCTTGGTAGTAGGGCACACTCCTTTACCAAACAGATTGTCCACCACAGCGGGGTACATGACTTGCCTGTCAATGAGAACAAGATACAACTGTGTTTTCTACAGTTTCTCTTTCATCTTGTTGATGTATTCAATAAAACAGTTAAATAAACAAAGTACATTACCCACACTTAGCAATCACTCTTTGAGGTGTGGTAAAAACCCACAGTTGAGCTTTGTTTTTCCCACCCCACCAACTGCTCCCACTTTAGATGTAGAGGCAGCAACTGGGGGTATACACATGCTGTGGCCATAATGCTTTTCTTTGCAACCTGCGACATGAATTATACCACCTGTCCCTTTTAGCAGGCGTAGCACCTGTCAAATGCAACCCATTCAAGTGAATAGGGACGCGCTGCCAGCTCCCCGCAGCCACAAGTGATTCATGCGGTTACGGCACACTAGTGTGGGCTTAAAGGGGTTAAAGCAGAACGTGAGGAGGCCACACAATTCTTCCTCACCTCCTGTCAAATGCTATCTGAACAGCGATCCAAACACGCATAGTTCTTCATAGAATTATGCGAGCATGAATGAGCTCTGCATTCCATTGATGGCATTACTAGCTAAGAGACTAATTACTGAGGAGCTGTTGAACTCACTACAAACAACAAAAATGGCGGGCGCATGCGCGAGAGTCCTCTCTGTCCGCTTTACAGATCGGTGACGTCAGATGACGATCGTGTGTGGGGGCATATAAAGCCAGCCTCTCTAGCTCCCATCCTGCTGGACTTCAGGGCGCTTCTGTCTGCTGCTACTTACTCCACGGTAGGTCCTTACCTATTCATGGTCTCTATCGCTCCTCGGTCTTTTAGATATACATTTTTATACCTCATTATTTCTTCCTATCCTTTAGGTGTTTCTCCTTTGCTAAACTAAGCTGTTACTTACCTGGTAATAGAAATCACCATCCTTCTAAATTGGATGACCAGTATACCCATAATGGGAAGAATTGTATATAGACTGTTTTGGTGAGTTTTTTCATCTGCGCACCTATAATACTTCCTATACAAGCACCTACTTTCCTAAAATTGTTCTGGTGTTTACACACCAACACCTTTTTATTCTTCCCCTCTTTTTCAGTAACATCAAATCTGGGACAGCTTTTATTTAATGGATTCTTTCATCAATCACACCACGGTTATATATAACCTTATAGCATCTTTGGCGCCCCTGCTTTGATATTGTTTTTATTAATACACATCGTAAGTACATTGAGGCTATGTCAGCCCTTTCTTTTGTTTGGGACAACTATCCCTACAATGGATCTCTTTCTATACAATATATTGATAATACTCTTTTTCCCTGATTGCTAGGTCCTTGTTAGCCCTCTGCAGCCACGTATAGTTGCGGTGCAGGACTGTTGATCTCTTTGGGGTGCCTTCCTTGCCCCAGCGCCCGTCGGGAAGCGGGGGTATGTATATCAGGGGGATATGTTGGGGATGCCGGGGGGTCATTTTAACCATGTCACCCATTCAATTATCAAACAAAGAAATATACTATTTTATGTTTTTTCTTTTTCTTCTTATTTAGAGTCTACATTCCTGCACAGGTTTAATCATTTTCTCCTGAGGAAGCCAATGCCTTGGCGAAACATGTAGGAATTGATTACCTGTTACCTATACTGGCCTCACAACACACTTGGTTGGTCCTTACTACATATCTCTCTGTGCTGTTTCTGTTCACGCACCTATATATATATATATATATATATATATATATAATTCATGTCTATGTTTTTAACATGTTTATAAATAAAATCCATTTTTATCTATTTTTTGTAAAAACTACATTTTTCTGGCACCGTTATAATCCCCTTTCCCTATCCCTACCCATTATTTCTTAAAAATGCACATTTAGTTTTGCCTTTTATTGAGAGAGTACTTGAATCACTTACAAGCCTCTTATCAATCTCATAGGGGGGGCGACCTATCCATTAAGGGTGCACGGGCGCGGGCCCCCCCCCCCCCAATCCATGCGTCCGGCCTCCATGCAGGACGCAGGATGCATGGATTCCAATGGGGGGGGGGTTTGAAGCACCTGATTAGAACCAGAGGCTCTAATAGGCTTCAAAACAGCTGTTTTGAAATAGCGAATTAATATTCGCTATTGAAACACTGATCCTCCTCCTGGCCAATCAGGAAGCGGGTCCGAGACCCGTTTCTCAATTTGCCGAAAGGAGAAGCGTTCCGATTGGCCGCCGAGAAGGGAGGAGATGGAAGCCGCCGTGATGTCTGCAGGGGAAGGGGAAGCCGCCCGGGATGCCTACTGCCCGTGATGCCCGCCGCCTGGGTAAAGCACTACCCGCCAAAGGTGGGGTAAGTGCTCCGGACCCGACCGACCAGACTGGGGGGTGAATTTGCTGTTGTTGCACGGTTTGCCACCCCCCCAAAATTAAAACCACCAGCCGCCACTGGACAATCCACACTAGCATCTCTCAACCTTTCTACAGCTGGAGAAGCCATGCCATAGCTTTTAGGTCTCGGGAAGTCCCACGCTAAAAATGTTATATTTACAACAGTAAAGTATTAAATAAAAGAATAAGGATGGTGTGTATTTTACTGTCCCCTCCATAACTCTAGTTCACAAAATTATTTGCATTAATAATCATGAAATGAATGATACAATAGTGGGCAGAAATGAAATCCACACACTGAAAATTGAAGTGACCCTCACACTTTGGTGGTCAGTGGAGAAGCAATCTGCTTCCATTGGTGATCAGTAGAGAACTGACCCCCTTGCATTGGTGATAAGTATAGAAGTGACTCCACAAACTCATGCTCAATAAAGAAGTGACCCTTTTACTGGTGGTCAGAATTGGCAGGAAGTTTTTTATTATAATAATGTCCCCGTTAGAGAATTTCCTCTCATTTTCTGTCCTAGTGACTCCAGAGTGATTTATCCTGCCTTTGCTACTTAAATGGGAGAAAAGATACCACCTTCACAGCTGAGCATTGTGATGACATACTTAATTTTGCCCACCGCGTCTCCATTGCAAGCACGTTTCAGGAAGCTGCATACAAAATCCTTATTAGATGGTAAAAGGAACCAGCTGTCGTCCACAAAATGTTTCTGAAGACCTCCAGATTATGCTGGTGATGTACGGATGCTGGAATACATACCTTTATTGATCGGGTAAGATGTGGGCTTACATTTAGTTTTTTGGCTGCATATTGTGGGTCATTAGAAATAATTAAATAAACAAAATTATATTGCCGATCGATTAAGATTTTATATTCATTAAAGATGGTTCATACAGGTATATTTGAGGGAGGTTTTTTTTTTTAAATACATCAACTCAGATGTTTATGTAACAAAATGTATAGATTTAATTTTTTTGAATAGATTAATATGTTTGTTATACATTAGTTTGTGACTATTTTTATGTTTATTCACTATTTATATTTAACCTTTTTTTTTTCTTGTTTCAATAAGAATCTATTTTGATTGTGTAATTTAGTTTTGTATTCATCTGCTTGATAGGACCTAAATGAACACACATGGTATTCTTCTGTCAATTAAGCAACTGATTGTTGGATACGCCATACAAGCTTATTGATATACATACATATATATATATATATATATATATATATATATATATATATATATATATCTGGTTGTGTGTTGAATGGTTCAAGCTATGATTAAGCACCAGATACAGGTGTGAAATGCGTCAACGTAGATGTAAAGCCCACCACCATGCTGCATGTGCTGTATGGGCTACAATCTTTATCAATAAAGAGTTTGCATTGGAGTGCGGCCGTCCGCCTTCCTTTCTTTTCCTCGTACTTCTGAAAAATCGTTGGAGATATATAGTATGTCACAAAAGTGAGTACACCCCTCACATTTTTGCAAATATTTTATTATATCTTTTCATGTGACAACACTGAAGAAATGACACTTTGCTACAATGTAAAGTAGTGAGTGTACAGCTTGTATAACAGTGTAAATTTGCTGTCCCCTCAAAATAACTCAACATAGAGCCATTAATGTCTAAACCGCTGGCAACAAAAGTGAGTAACACCCCTAACTGAAAATGTCCAAAAATTGAGCCCAATTAGCCATTTTCTCTCCCCGGTGTCATGTGACTCGTTAGTGTTACAAGGTCTCAGGTGTGAATGGGGAGCAGGTGTGTTAAATTTGGTGTTATCACTCTCACTCTCTCATACTGGTCACTGGAAGTTCAACATGGCACCTCATGGCAAAGAACTCTCTGAGGATCTGAAAAACAGAATTATTGCTCTACATAAAGATGGCCTAGGCTATAAGAAGATTGCCAAGACCCTGAAACTAAGCTGCGGCACGGTGGCCAAGACCATACAGAGGTCTAACAGGACAGCTTCCACTCATAATAGGCCTCGCCATGGTCGACCAAAGAAATTGAGTGCACGTGCTCAGCATCATATCCAGAGGTTGTCTTTGGGAAATAGACGTATGAGTGCTGCCAGCATTGCTGTAGAGGTTGAAGGGGTGGGGGGGTCAGCCTGTCAGTGCTCAGACCATACGCCGCATACTCCGTCAAATTGGTCTGCCTGGCTGTCGTTCCAGAAGAAAGCCTCTATTAAAGATGATGCACAAGAAAGCCCGAAAACAGTTTGCTGAAGACAAGCAGACTAAGAACGTGGATTACTGGAACCATGTCCTGTGGTCTGATGAGACCAAGATAAACTTATCTGGTTCAGATGATGTCAAGCGTGTGTGGGGGCAACCAGGTGGGGAGTACAAAGACAAATGTCTCTTGCCTACAGTCAAGCATGGTGGTGGGAGTGTCATGGTCTGGGGCTGCATGAATGCTGCCGGCACTGGGGAGCTACAGTTCATTGAGGGAACCATGAATGCCAACATGTACTGTGACATACTGACGCAGAGCATGATCCCCTCCCTTCGGAGACTGGGCCGCAGGGCAGTATTCCAACATGATGACCCCAAACACACCTCCAAGATGACCAGTGCCTTGCTAAAGAAGCCGAGGGTAAAGGTGATGGACTGGCCAAGCATGTCTCCAGACCTAAACCCTATTGAGCATGTGGGGCATCCTCAAACAGAAGGTGGAGGAGCGCTAGGTCTCTAACATCCACCAGTTCCATGATGTCGTCATGGAGAAGTGGAAGAGGACTCCAGTGGCAACCTGTGAATCTCTGGTGAACTGCATGCCCAAGAGGGTTAAGGCAGTGCTGGAAAATAATAGTGGCCACACAAAATATTTACAAAAACGTGAGGGGCGTACTCACTTTTGTGAGATACTGTATATCTCCAACCCTATTCCAGAACTATGAGGAAAAGAAAGGAAGGTGGATGGCCGCACTCCAATGCAAACTCTTTATTGATAAAGATCGTAGTACATACAGCACATGCAGCACGGCGATACTGTATACAATATAATATATATATATATATATATATATATATATATATATATATATATATATATATATATATATATATATATATATATATATATATATATATATAAAAATATCTCTGTCATGTTTGGGTGTTCCAATTAATTCTCTAGCAAAAAAAATGCAGATTTTTACATGTACCCTGTTTTCCCCGAAAATAAGACCTAGCGTGATTGTCGGTGATGGCTGCAATATAAGCCCTACCCCCCAAATAAGCCCTAGTTAAAGTCCTAGTAAGTCTTATTTTCAGGGTAGGGCTTATTTTCGGGGAAACAGGGTAGGGCTTATTTGGGGGGTATGGCTTATATTGCAGCCATCGCTGACAATCACGCTAGGTCTTATTTTGGGGGAAACAGGGTAGGAGAGAATTGGCCTAGTAGGAAAGTCGTTAAAAAAGAAAGAAAAGTTTGATGCGAAGAACAAAATAAATAAAAATAATTTCCCATTAAAAATAATCTTATGCATTATTCCAGATAAGGCATAGTCCCGTCACTGGCTTAGATTTATCTGAAAAAGTCACCTCACAGTTCTATGACTATATAAAACACAGTCAGCTGGCAGTCTTGAACATTCATACAGGTCACAAGGTACATAAATCCTCTATACCAGGAACTGTGGGTTAGTTCTCTTACCTCACCAGATTGTAAAGTTCCTTGGTGCCCTGTGAGCTCAGCTGGTCCAGATGTGAGGAAAACTCGCTGCACAATCGGGCTATATGCAAGTTCAGTCTGTTACCTGACAGCCTAAATGTCATCATTTTCATGATTTCACCATGGGACTTGTAGAAGCTTTCTTCTTCAATGGACGCTGTTTGGTTTGGATAAAGATAGATGATGCAAAAGATTATTTGCTTGTACAGTAAAACAGCTTTTGAGAGTCTCAGTGGCAGGAAATGGTACTTCAACTCTAACTCTTATTACTAGAGTGGACCTAAGCTGTAATTTGTGGAACTCCGACCAAAAAAATCCTTTTTACATTGAATAAATAGGTGAAAAAAAATGGAAACTTTTGCCAAGCAATTATTGCGGTCTGAACCCCATAAATGAGATTTACCTTTTCTTCCTGCATTGGAGACTAGGCAGAAAATGAACTGGAAATATCCCCAACTCTCTACAATTGTTAAACTGAAAAATGCTCCAGTAACACAAGTCATTGCTGTAAGCTGAACTTCCTGTTTCTCCTCTCTGGTGTCCAATCTTTAAACATCCCTATGGACAATCCATTGAGGAGCCAGGTAGAAGCACCTAGAAGATTCCCTGTAGGAATATATTGAGAACACTCTCCATAGACGTGAAACACTGGACTGAAGACCAGCTCACATTGATGCCCCATGTGTCACTGAAACAGAAAGTAAAAGGACACATACTGCAATAAAATCCAGAGTATCTAACCTTTCTCCAGTCTTCACAAAATTAATGAAATGCCTTTTGAAGGAGTTCCACTTTAGGCTTTTTTTGGTAAAACCATCCCTGTGCGCTGTGCAAAAAATGTACAGGTGACACACATATACCTTTTCCCTGAAATTATAGAAGTGAACAGTCAGTGAGTGGTCAAGGAAACCCGTAAGATCTGAGCATACTGACCTGTATATCTGGACCTTAACTAAAGCATTTTGATCTGTGTATCTGGACCTGATGTAAACATATACTGTACAAAAGTTTAAGGCAAGTGTGTAAATGAAGAATTCTTTCAGAAATAGAAAAGTGTTATGCTGTGTACACACGACCGAACTTTCCGGCAGAAAAAGTCCAACGTAATTATTCCGTCGGACATTCTAATCGTTTGTGGGCTTCAACTGACTTTTTCTTTCTAAAATTCTGACGGACCTAGAAATAGGACATGTTTCAAATCTTTCCGACGGACCCAATTCCTATTGGGAAACCCGTTCGTCTGTATGCCAATCTGATGGACCAAAAATGACGCAAGGGCAGCTATTGGCTACTGGCTATTGAATTTCCTTTTTCTAGTCCCGTCGTACGTAATCGCGTTCTAAACGAACGGACTTTGGTGTGATCGTGTGTAGGCAAGTTCGTTTCAGCGGAACTCCGTCACAAAGACCGTCAGAGTCTACTCTGGCGGAAAGTCCGGTCGTGTGTACGCGGCATTATAGTTTGGTTTTATCAATTAACAAAATAGAACATAAATGAACAGAAGAGAAATCCAAATCAAAATATTTGGTGTGACCACCCTCTGCCCTCTAAACAGCATTCAATTCTTCTAGGTACACTTTCACACAGTTTTTGAAGGAACTCAACAGGTATGCTCTTCCAAACATCTTGGAGAACTAACCACAGATCTTCTGTGTATGTAGGCTGCCCCAAATCCTTCTGTCTACTCATGTAATCCCAGACAGACTCCATGATGTTGAGATAAGGGCTCTGTAGGGGTAAAACCATCTCTTCCAGGACTCCATGTTCTTCTTTACACTGAAGACAGTTCTTCATGACATTGGCTGTATGTTTGGGATTGTTGTCCTGCTGCAGAAAAATTTGGGGCCAATTACATGCCTCCCTGATGGTACGATATGATATGATGGATCTGCCAGTATTTCTCAGCAAGGAGGACACATTGATCCTGACCAAATTTCCAACTCCATTTGCAGAAATGCAGCCCGAAACTGGCAAGGACCCTCCACCATGCTTCTCCAGCCCTTCAAGAATAAACTGCCTCCTGCTACAGCCAAATATTTTACATTTTGACTCATCAATCCAGAGCACCGGCTGTCAGTTCCTACGTTTTCATGCATAGTTGAGTTGCTGTCAGAAACCATAAAATCAGACCGAGACAGAAGTACAGTTACATCACACTTGTTTAATAATGAAAGTAAATAGAACAAAACATAGTCAAAACACAGCCAGAGTTCAGGAACCGGAATGGATAGTCAGACAAGCCAAACGTCAGAAAGCCAGAGATGAGCGGAGTCAAACAGCAAGCAGGATCTGGAGCCAGAAGGGATTTTAACAGGAATGCAGGAGAGCGTCTCTGTGATTTTGACTAAGACGAAGGCAGAGATCCTCTGGACTATACGGCTTAAGTAGGTAGGACTGACGAGCAGGATATCATCAACAGCTGATTAACTGTGGAGAGAGATAGGAGCTGGCAATTAGCTGACAGCTGAGCGGCCAGCTCAGAGAAAGAAGGGCTGAGCCCAGCCCTGACAGTCGCTTAGCCTCGTTTCCACATCAGAGGTATGGCTTTTTGGCCACAATTCTTCCATGAAGACCACTTCTGGCCAGACTTCTCCAGGCAGTAGATGGGTGTACCTGGGTCCCACTGGTTTCTGCCAGTTCTGTGTTGATAGCACAGCTGGACATCTTCCGATGTGGAAGGGAAGTAAGCATTGTGTCTTTTATCTGCTGCATCAAATTCCCTTGGCCAACCACTGTGTGTACAGCAGGGCTCGACAAATCCCAGGTGCCAGGTCACCATTGTGACAAGAATATGTGTGCTGCTGCCTGAGTGATTCCACACACACCCCACACACTGACTTTTTATCCCCTATGCCAGACTGCTGGTTGGAAGCTAAACAGTGGGGACCTTGAGTGGAGAGTGTGAACAAGTTTTGCTTTTGACTGCTGGTGATTGCTGTGTTACATTTTTAGGTTCTTTCTGGGGCTTTTCCTTGCAGCCTTTTAACACCTTTTTCTGTCACTTTTTAAAACAGCCTTTTTTTTCCCCTTCCTCAGCCTACTAATTAAGGGGAGTGGTTAATTGGTCACAGGCGCTTGAGGCCTATATAACTTTCTGTAGAACTCATTTTGAGCCTGCTCATCTTTGAGTTTGCTGTAACTTAAACCAAGTGGAAGTGGACTAAGTGAATTAAAAACCAGATTTATTGGAACTGGACTAAGTGGTGAGTTAAAAACCAGGAGTTAATGGAACTGGACTTTGTGGTGAGTTAAAAACCAGAGTTGAAAACAGGAGGTTATAACAGGGATCAAAGTACCTGTGTAGTGTGAGTGTGTACCTGTGTAATGTAAGTACACGAGTGCTGGGAATGCACGTGAGCTGTATAGAGTATTAGTGTCAGGTAGTACCTGTGTATTGTGAGTACCTGAGTGTTGTCCGAGTAGTGTGTGCATATTGGTCTGCGGGTGCATGTGGGTCTGCGGGTGCACGTGTATTGTCTTGAGTATTAGTGTTAGGAAGCTAGTTGTTAGGTTATTTGGACAGGGTATAATCCCCAATCCTCATTAAATTAGTAGGTACGATGCCCCGCGGGTGTGGAGATGCGACTCAGTGTACATCTTGTGGCATGTATGCGTTCCTTGATCATCCGATCGAGGGCGAATACTGCTGTGCAAAATGTAAGCACATTGTTTCCCTGGAAGCCCATGTTCTGAATCTGGGGAAACAACTGTCAGAACTGAGAAGACCCTCCATACTAAAGGAGAGCCGGGAACATACCCGGCAGGTGCCGGCAGGGGCCACCACAGAGGCGGGTGGAGACAAAGAGGTGCAGGCACTAGAAAAGAATAGATGGGTGACAGTCAGGAAGGGTAGAGCGGGAAGTGATAAGGAGGTGGATCCAGGGGTGGAGCATCCCAATAAGTACGCTCCATTGAGTGACATTAGTGAAAACAGTCAGAACAGCACTGCAGGAGCTGAGGAACTCTCCTGGCTGCAAGGGTAAGAACTCCTCCAATGAGAGAGTGGGGGGGGGGGGCGAAGTGAAAGGAAAGGCAGATTCTGGTGGTAGGGGACTAAGTTCTTAGAAGGACAGAGAGGGCAATCTGTGACAAAGACCTGAAGCGCCGAACTGTATGTTGTCTACCATGCACTTTGGTTTGACACATCACGGATCTGGTAGACAGATTACTGGGAGGGGCTGGGGAAGACCCGCCTGTCATGGTGCACGTTGGCACCAATGACAAAGTCAAGGGCAGATGGAGTGTCCTAAAGAAAGATTTTAGGGGCTAAAATTGAGGAAAAGGACCTCCAACGTAGTATTCCCAGGAATACTACCGGTACATCGAGCCACACCAGAAAGGCAGAAGGAGATTAAGGAAGTAAACAAGTGGCTGAGGAGCTGGAGTAGTAAGGAGGGGTTTGGGTTCTTGGAGGACTGGGCCAACTTCTCAGTCGATCACCAGAGAAGAGAAGGAGAAGGCCTTCAAAAAATACAGGGTTGAGGAATCATCATCAGCATTCAGACTTTAAAGGAATGCAACAAGAAATGTAAGGGTGCAAATTGGGGCGGCTAAGATAGAACAAGAAAGACACATAGCGGAGGAAAGCAAAAAGAATCCCAAGAAATTCTTTAAGTATATAAACAGTAAAAAAGGGAGGACAGACCATATTGGCCCCATAAAGAATGAGAAAGGTCATCTGGTTACAAAGGATGGGGAGATGGCGAAGGTATTGAATTTATTCTTCTCCTCAGACTTCACAAGGGAATCAGGGGGCTTCAGTAACCAAAACTGAAGTGTTTATCCTCATGACACATCACAGGAAGCACCTCCATGGTTAATAAAGTACAGAATTAAAATTAGACTTTGGAAACTTAACATTAATAAATCACCAGGACCAGATGGCTTGCACCCGAGGGTACTTAGGGAACTCAGTCAAGTAATTGACAGACCATTGTTCCTAATTTTTACTGACAGCCTACTGACTGAAATAGTACCAGCTGATTGGAGAAAAGCCAATGTAGCACCAATATTTAAAAAGGACCAGAAATACATCCCTGGGAATTACAGACCAGTTAGTCTAACATCAATAGTATGCAAGCTCTTGGAGGGGATGATAAGGGACTATATACATGATTTTAGTAATGAGAACGGTATCATTAGCAGTAATCAGCATGGATTCATGAAGAATCATTCTTGCCAAACCAATCTATTAACCTTCTATGAGGAGGTGAGTTGCCATCTAGATAAAGGAAGGCCCGTAGACATTGTTTATCTGGATTTTGCAAAAGCATTTGACACAGTTCCCCATAAACGTTTACTGTACAAAGTAAGGTCCGTTGGCATGGATCATAGGGTGAGTACATGGACTGAAAACTGGCTACAAGGGCGAGTTCACAAGGTGGTGATAAATGGGGAGTACTCGGAATGGTCAGGGGTGGGTAGTGGGATCCCCCAGGGTTCTGTGCTGGGACCAATCCTATTTAATTTGTTCATAAACGACCTGGAGGATGGGGTAAACAGTTCAATCTCTGTATTTGCGAATGATACCAAGCTAAGCAGGGCAATAACTTCTCTGCAGGATGTGGAAGCCTTGCAAAAAGATCTGAACAAATTAATGGGGTGGGCAACTACATGGCAAATGTGGTTTAATGTAAAAAAAAAGTAAAATAATGCATTTGTGTGGCAAATATATGAATGCAATCTATACACTGGGGGGAGAACCTCTGGGGGAATCTAGGATGGAAAAGGACCTGGGGGTCCTAGTAGATGATAGGCTCAGCAATGGCATGCAATGCCAAGCTGCTGCTAACAAAGCAAACAGAACATTGGCATGCATTAAAAAGGGGATCAACTCCAGAGATAAAACGACAATTCTCACGCTCTACAATACTCTGGTCCGGCTGCACCTATGCTGTCCAGTTCTGGGCACCAGTCCTCAGGAAGGATGTACTGAAAATGGAGCGAGTACAAAGAAGGGCAACAAAGCTAATAAAGGGTCTGGAGGACATTAGTTATGAGGAAAGGTTGCGAGCACTGAACTTATTCTCTCTGGAGAAGAGATGCTTGAGAGGGGATATGATTTCAATTAACAAATACCGTACTGGTGACCCCACAATAGGGATAAAACTTTTGTGCGGAAGGATGTTTAACAAGATACGTTGCCACTCATTAAAATTAGAGAAAAAGAGGTTTAACCTTAAACTATGTATAGGGTTCTTTAATGTAAGAGTGACAAGGATGTGGAATTCCCCACCACAAGCAGTGGTAGCAGCAGGGGGCATCGATAGTTTAAAAAAACTATTAGATTAGATAAGCATCTGAACGACCACAACATACAGGGATATACAATGTAATACTGACATATAATCACACACATAGGTTGGACTTGATGGACTTGTGTCTTTTTTCAACCTCTCCTATGTAACTATGTCAGGGGTTTCCAAACTTTCTAATCAAAGGGCCGCTTTACTATCCTTCTAACTTTAGGGGGGCCAGACTGTGGCCAGTGGAAAAAGTAAGTGCCCTGGTGTCAGTGGGAGTAGTAGCGCCCCATCATTGGTGTCAGTGGGAGTAGTAGTGTCCCATCATTGGTATTCATTGGAGGAAAAGTGTTCCATCATTGGTGTCAGTGAGAGGACTAGTGCCCTATTGTCGGCACCAGTGGAAGTATACAATGTCCCATCATTGGTGTCAGTGGGAGTAGTATTGCCCAATCATTGGTGTTAGATGGAGGAATAGTGCCCCATCATTGGTGTCAGTGGGAGGAATACACCTGAAATTGTCAGTTGCGATACATGTTACATATCACTGCACAAGCCGGAATGAGATAAATAATTCTAGCACCAGACCTCCTTCGTAAACGGTAAACTGATGACTTAAAGGGCGCTTTTAATGCGTTGCCTAGGGAAAATATAGGGTACCTGAAGGTTGTCGCCATTTCACTGGTGCAAGCAAATTTTAGACTTGACATGTTGGCTATTTACTCGGTGCATCCTCGGCTTTTATATTTTATCAAACAATTGGGTAATTTATTGCTTTTTTTGTGCCCTCTGAAAACTAATCTTAAGGCGGAGTTCCACTGGTATTGGTTTATTAAAAGTCAGCAGCTACAAAAAGTGTAGCTGCTGACTTTTAATAAACACACACTCACCTGTCCCATGATCCAGTGATGTGGTCACCCAAACCCTCAGTTTTCTCCCTCTCCTTTCCCCAGCAGCGGCATTACAACTGTGCGCACTGCGCATACGTGAGTTGCGCTGCGCCTCCTCAATGGTTAGGCAATCCTCTGGGACCTGTGATGTGTCGCAGAAGATTGCAGTGAGGGAGGGGGAAGAGGAGAACTTCTGCTCGGATCGCTTAGGCAGCCCAAGCGGACGTGGGAGCAGGTACCTGTGAAAACTAGGTACCCACTCCCCCCCAAAAAAAATTACATGCCAAATGTGGCATAGGAGGGGGGGAGGAATGCTTAAAGTGGAACTTCCCCATTTGGGTGGAGCTCTGCTTTAATGTGTTTTTTACTGAAATTTTGCGCTAATAATGTGTGACATAAAAAATTGGAACTAACCATAATTTTATTCTCTAGGGTGCCTAGAGAGAAAATATATAAAATATATAATGTTTTGGAGGTTTTATGTAATCTTCAGGCCTATAAAATGATTTTTTGAACGTGTGCAAAAAAACGCATAAATGGTTCTGGCAGCGAAAGGGTTAAAGGATAAGTTCACCTTCAGGAACATATTCTAACCGTAAACTTTGTTATTTAAAAAAAAACTAGCTCCTAACTTTTTTAGCTGACTCCTAAATTTAAAGGAAATTTGTCAAGCCCTGGTCTACGGTCCTCATCATTGCCCATTTCTTTGTGCTTCTTCAAAAGAACTAGCACATCTTGAAACCCTAGTCGGTTTTGAAATCTTTGTTTGGGAGAGACCTTGCTGATGCAGTATAACTACCTTGTGCTTTGTTGCTCAGTCATGTCATGGTGTATGAATTGTGACATAAAACGATCTTCCACAACCTCACCTTAGTAGAAGAGTTTGGCTGTTCTTCACCCAGTTTTAAGCCTCCTACACAGCTGTTTTTGTCAGTTAATATGTGTTTCAATCTACATATGAAATTGACAATTAGCATCTGCTTGGTATACTTGGTTAATGATACACCTGACTCAAATCCTACAAAATCCCTGTTTTAGGCTTCAAACCAGCATTAATTCTAAAGCTTCGTACACACGCTTCGATTTTCGGACGACAGAACGTCCGATTTTTGTGGCATGCTAGTCTTATGGCGAAAGTGAAGAGGTTACTCACAATACGAGAATTTTAGTTTGACAGAATAAAACACGTCAGAAGTGACGTAACGCGTTGAATAGTTTTGTATGTATTCTTTCGTTTCTGAGCATGCGTAGTCTTGCTCTTACGTTTTTTTTCATACGAAAACCATACTAATCAAACAAAAATCAGACGTTGAGTTCACATCTGACAAAAATTTTATAGTCTGCACATCCAGCTTTTGTCTGACAAAAAAGTGAAATTGGCTGTCGAAAGCACTGTACTAACGGTAAGATTTGCAGACGATCGGTCGTCATAAAACAATTGAGGTCCGAAAATCAAAGCTTGTGTACGGCCCTTTAAACTGGCATAAAGGGTAGTCACAACAAATATTGATTTGATTTAGAGGTTTCTTCTGTTTGCTCACTTTGCATTTTAAATTGATAAAAACCAAACAATTCAAATATAGATTTTTGAAAGCAGTCTTCCTTTACAGCATTTCTTCACACCTGCCTAAAACTTTACTTGTACTTTACATCTAATCTATGTACCTGGACGTGATCTGAGCTTTGTGACCTGTATTGAATAGAGATTACACCATCACAGGGTGGTACTGTGGGTGCATAAATGGTAGTAAGGAGTGCCACATCCTAATCACTATAACATGTACATAAGAAAAAACATGGACTTTTTAGGCACCAGTCATAAAAATCAAAAAGTTTATTACAAAATAACATATTTCTCCATAAAAACGCATAAAAATAGGATTTTTATAACAGCTTACCTGTAAAATCCTTTTCTTGGAGTACATCGCGGGACACAGAGCCATAAGACAAGAAGTCCACTCCCTATATAACCCCTCCCCACTACTGGGAGTACCTCCATTTTTGTAGCAAAGCAATATAAGTGTATTAGAAGAGGGGAGGGACCTCTGTGTCCCGTGATGTACTCCAAGAAAAGGATTTTACAGGTAAGCTGTTATAAAAATCCTATTTTCTTTATCGTACATCACAGGACACAGAGTCATAGTAGATACTATGTGGGATGTCCCAGAGCAATGCCAACTGAGGGGAGGGAGACACAACAAAAGTAGGGCACCATGAGACTAGAGGACTTATACTGCTGCCTGCAGCACACTGTGCCCAAAGGCGATATCCTCACACCTTATTACATCCACCTGATAGAATCTGGTAAATGTATGGACTGAAGACCAAGTTGCGGCCTTGCAGATTTGAGCCATGGAGGCTTGGTGATGCACTGCCCACGAAGCACTAACAGCCCTAGTAGAGTGCGCTTTGATTTGAGCGGGTGGAATCTTCCCCTTCAAACCATAAGCTTGAACAAATACTTGCAGAATCAATTAAGAAATAGTAGATTTCGATGCTGCCTGTCATCTTTTAGGACCTTCAGGCAACGCAAACAAAACATCTGTTTTTCGAATCTGAGCAGTGGCCTTCAAGTAGACTTTGACTGCTCTCACCACATCCAGAGAATGTAGTGAATTCTCTTCCGTAGAACAGGGTTCTGGAAAAGATGAAGGCAGAATAATATCCTGGTTTAAGTGAAAACCTGACACTACCTTTGGTAGAAAATTAGCATGAGGACGCAATACTACCTTATCCCACCACAAGGCCCGGGGACCATTCAATTCGGCCTGAAAAGACACTTTGAATGGATCCGGTTGCATAGCTTGCCCCAGCAAGGAATATTCCAGTGGAGCTCAGCACATCTTTCATCGTGACCAACACCTAATGCCGCGTACACACGGTCGGACTTTTCAGCTACAAAAGTCCGACAGACTTTTGACAGACTTTCGACGGACTTTCAACAGACTTTCTAACGACCGGATTTGCCTACACACGATCACACAAAAGTCCGACGGATTCGTACGTGATGACGTACACCAGACTAAAATAAGGAAGTTGATAGCCAGTAGCCAATAGCTGCCCTAGAGTGGGTTTTTGTCCTTCGGACGAGCGGATTTCTGGGTCCGGCGGAGTTACGACGTAAAGATTTGAAGCATGTTCCAAATCTAAAGTCCATCAGATTTGCGGCTGGAAAAGTCCGCTGAAAGTCCAGGGAAGCCCACACACAATCGGATTGTCCGCCGGACTTAGTCCGTCGGACTTTTGTAGCCGAAAAGTCCGACCGTGTGTACACGGCATAAGAATGAAACTGAGGTACTCCCAGTAGTGGGAGGGGTTATATAGGGAGTAGACTTCTTGTCTTAGGGTGTACCAGTGTCCATCACCTGAAGGTGGCCTATAACCCAGTAACTACTATGGCCCGGTGTCCTGTGATGTACGATTAAGAAATAGGTAGTTTGTCATACTACTGTGATTAGTGTATGACCAACCCAATTCTATAAGCAGACAGGCCAGATGGTAAGCCAGAACCATATAGCGATCCCCAGCAGAATTGGAATAGGTCAGCGTGAGGTGTTTGAGCTTGACATGTTTTGCGATGACTCACTTCCTCAGGAGATTATTTATTTATTCTGAATAGATAAAAAAACATCAATAAATACATATACAATGTATTCAGCAAACAGGTATAACTTAAAGGGGTTGTAAAGGTTCCCGTTTTTTTGCATAAAAATAACAAACATGTTATACTTACCTGCTCTGTGCAAGGGTTTTGCATAGAGCACCCCCAATCCTCCTCTTCTGGGGTGCAACGCCAGAGCTCCTGGCCCCTCCCCTCCTGCTGCATTCATTGACAAAGACAGCGGGACTGAGCCTGACCCCCGCTTCCGTGTCACTGGATTTGATTGACAGCAGCGGGAGCCAATGGCTGCCGCTACTATCAATCTGTCCAATGATGAGGAGACGGCGGCTGAAGCTGCTGGGCTTGTGCCCATCGCTGAAACGGATCGGGATCAGGTAAGTAAAAGGGGGGCTCTGGGGGGCAGCTGCAGCAAAAAAGGTTTTTCACCCTAATGCATAGAATGCATTAAGGTGAAAAACCTTGAGACTTTAGAACCCCTTTAAAATATATGTGAACTAGGGTTACCAAGGCTGTATATCTGGTATAGCTGTCAGCTATGCCTTATGGTTTACCGCCTATATTGAGGAATAGTTGCCTGTGCCCTCATTAAACTGTAGATGTCTTGGGTAGGTCTTCCTCTAGCCATGATCTACCCTTTAAGCCTCTTATTGGTGGCATGGTGTGCTATTCTACTAGATCTATATACCTCACTTAAATAGGGGGTTCTCCATTTTGCTATCTTTGGGTTACCTTGTGTGTCCCCACACCTGCTCTTAGCCTATATGCATCCGGACATTCCATTTCTGGATTTTGAGCACAACTGTCACGTACCTTGTGGCAGAGCCTGACTTGTAGAGGGAGACCTCTCATACAGCCCCGGCTCAAGGGCCACTGGGGTTGCAACAGTGACTGCGAGAGCGCGGCAAGGTAAGAGTGCCTGCAAGATCTTCTGTTGGCCACAGAGGTGTGTGGCAGGTGCGTCACCACAGCTGGGCTAGACGGCTGAAGCAATGATGACAATAGGAACAGCAGATGTAGACAGACAGCAGATATAGGACCAGCGTCACCAGGCACTATGCAGAGCAGGACAGATGGATAACTGGATGCAAAGTCAAACAAGCTAGGTCAGCAATGGATGATCAGAGAAAGACATAAACGGCAGGCAGAGAATGGTCAATGAGCAGGCAGAGGTTGGCAACGGATATCAGGCAGATGAAGATATAACAAGCAAGCCAAGGTCAGGACAGGTGGAGAGCAATCATGGTCAGGATAAGCACAGTCAAACACAGGAATCAAGCAGAGATCACAGGAACAGGTATACGGGTAAAGCTGCAGAGCAGACAGCAAAGCACTAGTACAGCTACTGCCCTTAAATAGGCCATTTGGCGCCAGCATCATTGGCTAATGTGTGCGCATACGCGTTCGCCTGTTCAGGATGTTTTCGCGCAAGCGCATAGGCGTTTACCTATGCCCGGCAAGACGGGCACCTGTAGGAGCGCATCTGCGCATGCGTATTCACCCTTGAATCGGAACTTCAGCTGTGCTATGGCAAGCACGTCCCGGACAACAGCCTTGGTACCTCTAAATTTTAAGTTATATCTGTTTGCTGAATACATTGTATATTTACTTATTGATGTTTTTTTATCTATTAAAAATAAATAAATAAGCTCCTGAGGAAGCAAGTCATTGCAAAACATGTCGAGCTCAAACACATCCTGCTGACCTATTTCAATTCTGCTGGGGATCGCTATAGGGTTCTGGCTTACCAGCTGGCCCTTGTCCAGCTTATAGAATTGGGTTGGTCATACACTATTTACAGTAGTCTGACAAACTACGTATTTTTTGGATATTTATGTCATTTTGTAATAAATACATTTTTTTTGTGACCTGTATGTATTGTGTTTCCTGAGTTATAACCTATGAGATTGGTCTAATCTTGGATTCTTGTGTTTGTTGGCCACTTGCATAAACATTTGCCTGCGATACAACTTTGGCCAAACCCTGCCTGCCTTAACCCAATCTTTGCTCTCCATCTGGAAGAAGTGGCCCGTCTGAGGAGGTCCTAGAGCTCTCCAATCAGCAGGGAGCATGATGTGCTGATTACAAGGCTATAGATCTGACTCAGTAGAAGGACATCTACAGAGAGAAAACTGGTTCCACACAGAGAGCAAGGGCCCTTATCTACAGCATGCTGGTGGGTACAAGCTTTTGCAATTTTTTTGCAAATTCTTTATCCATCCGTCATCCAGCATTCATAAAGAAAATGGAACAGTAGAAATCCAGGTTTACATAGTAACGCAGTAACATTCAAAAACACTGCATACACCGCATAAATCAGAGCCTCTAACTATTTAAAAGGTTGCGTTGTATAATTAATACCAGGTTGGATACTACTGATTTATTTTTATTGTACCTGTCACCTTTATAAAGAGTGGAATTAGATCCGTCTACAGTTAGCACCCATTGGGGTAGACGAATCAAAGGACACTATACAAACCTATTTCACTGCAAGATCTTGTACCGTAAGATGGTTTACTATTTTACTTATAAATTTACGGTTGTTTGTTAAATAACGTTAACCATAACATACTTACTGTAACTAAAAATGTTCACATTCCTTGGATTGCTCTTTATAAAGCTAATAAAAATGTAAAGTACAAAAACACTGCATACAGTGTATACATCATAAAGTGCAGAGAGAACCAATCATGTGGATACAACTACAGTATGGGCAATCTAAAAGACTTCCTGCAACATAAGCATATTGGCAAACCCTCACCACTCTCATACTGAAAAGAATGAATGCTGAGGATACAAACAGTTTTGTCCCCTGTACCATGTAAGTACAGGGTGTATATATAATGAGGAAATGGGATAAGGGGGGCAGGATCAGAAAAAAAAAGTGGGGGGCGGGAGGTTGGTAAAGAGTGGGTGTAGTATGCTAGAGGAGGGGCGGAGAGGCCCGTTACCTCACTGGGCGCAGGAGCTAAAAAGGGCCTTACCCTCATCTGAGAAGAGGAACACACTGATGCCATTGGCACAAGACTGTAGTCTGTCTTCACAGGCCCCAATGCTTTGCACACCTTTTGTTTTATGCACCTAGATTTTTCTCTGGAAAAGGATGGTATAACCCAAAAATAAAAAAGGTATAAAGAATGTTGAGGCGGTTACATTTTGTCTGTGTTTACCTGTGTGCTGGACAGGTTTCTGCACAGCCTGTGGAAAGTTCACTTGCTTGGATTTGAAGAAGGCAGACATTCCTTCGTCTCCACTGACAAAGGTCAATCTGTTGCCTGCAGCCAATACAGTAAAGACTGGTCCATGCTGAAAGACATTGCGGAGGTGATTCATGAAATGTGTGATACGCTTATTGATGATCATAAAAAAAGTACCTAACAGCGTACTACTATATCAGACTGCATGAATTAGGCAATATGCCTCCTCTGCATGTAGTAAACTTATCCTACTACCTGAACCTTTTCTTGATTAAAAATTGGATTAGCAGCTTGAAGAGTTTGTTCTCCTTGCACTGACTGGTACATGCCAATGAGTGGTCTACTTTCCTGTCCTCTGATGGGTTCTTGTATCTTCATGAATGTCAGATACTAAAGCATCTGTACGTGCATACTTATTCCCTTAGGAAACTTTGGTTGGATTCTGGACGGAGGGTGGTTCTTATAAGCATCTATATTGGAAGGGATTCCCGCTGATTCAGAATCTATTGGGGTACCTTATGCTGTATTTATCATCAATGCTCCCCCTCCTTTTCTATCTCCAGTAGCTGAATATCCTTTTCAGCTGAAAAGGTGAACCAATGGGTTACAACCTATTATAACACAATCAAGGTAAATATTTCACACAAAGACAGACTAGTTCATGTCTCGATGATTTAGGTTACTCAATTATTTCTTATATTTTAGGTGTTTTTTTCTCATCTTTCTCCTATGGTCACATAATGCCCCACAAGATCGGCTTCTATTGGAACTCTCGTACTCAATAATTTGTCAAGTTCTTGTTTTTAAGCATCTGGTAGGCCTGTCCCCCTGATTCAATATATAAACATATACGAAAAATTTTGTGAAATGAAAAAATGAAAATTGTTATGTAATCTATATATTGAAATGAAATATCTGTAAATGTTCATAAATGTTTGTTCTTTTCATCTATAGTATCAACTATATGCAGCACTCTTAAGACTCCTGATGAAGCGCTTCTGGGCGAAACATGTAGAGCAGAAGTGGCTGTATTGTTGCATGAATCGCATGTTTATGAGATAACTTATTACCTTTTACATTTGTTATGAGATAAAAATTGTGAATATATTTTATCTTAAGTGACAAGCTGTGATTCTTTGGCACCTTTAAAGTCCGGCTTTTTTGTCTCTAAAATGGTTTCTAAATTGAGATGCGGTTCCTGTTTTAGCCCTTTACTGCCCAACTCTATACGTCATGAAGGGCTAGTCTACTAGCTGAAAAAGCGATGCTTTGGGATCAGTTATTTCTACATACATGTTTCAAACTTTCATGGGAACATTTCCTACGGAAATACGTCTTTATTAGACACCCAAAATGATCTTGTTAAAGCTGGAAAAGTGGGGGAAAAAGTACCATAACCCGAATGTCAAAAGGAAGTTGTTTGCCCATCCAAGCAAATTCATGGCAATCAGGTTTTCTAAACAGATTACTTTTTATAGATAGATAGATCTATCTATGTATATAAAGTAGAGTGTATACAAATATGTATAGCATCATCTTAAGTTGCAGCCCATTCTCTTATTGACTTTCAGATCAACACCATGAAAGAACGGTCAACAGGAGCACATACAGTGGTGTCGATACCCTTTATATAGGCTTAGTATTAGCAAAAGGTGCTCTTTGTCTGAAGGGATATTGGGAATGCAGTAATTTTTGAATGCCTCCAGAACATAATACAAAGAAGTGCTGGGAACTTTTAGACCAGGGGTTTGCATATTGCAGCCTGCGTGCTGGATGTGGCCCTTTGCCTGGCTTTATCTGGCCCTTAGGGTGCTATTCTTTCCACTGACACCAAGACTGTGGTACTATTCCTCCCACTAACACCAGAGACTGGAGAAGGGAATGGAGAGACTGGAGAAGGAAGCAGCATACAAAGATCGAAGATGGTATGGAGTCATGGCCTGTATTGCAGCATTAAACCCATCTTACAGCAATAGGTGCTTTAGAGGCTGCAGCCAACATGGTGATGTAGTTCATATCTTGTAGCCCTGCCCATGTTTATCAGGGTTCTGGTCCAGAGTTTTCAGGCTCTGCTACACTCTATTCCATGTGCCCATTCATAAACATGCTAAATTTGCCCTATTACATTGAGTCAGGGCCTATTGTCATACCAATAGAAGCTTGCAACTTATTTGTTCATTGTCACTAAATGCGCTATAGCTAGGGCCTAGAGGTAACCTTATGTATTGTTTTCAGCGGTGAGGATCAATTTGACCACAATGATGGATTAAGGAAAAAACAACCAGTATTTTACATGATTCCCACACTAAGTTCCTGAAGGTGTGGGCCCCTTGGTGGTTGTACGCTCTCCCCACCCTGCACCCAACCACCCTGGGCAACCTATAATTGACATTGTTTCTACCCCATTTCCCTCCTCTCCCCATTCCCTTACCCCTATCTCCTTTCTCTTCCCCCTCCTATTTTTTCTCTGTTCTTGTTTCTTTCCTTCCCCGGCAATCAGTTTGCCAGTTCACCCTTTCTGTTTCTCTATGGTATGTCCCTAGGCCTTTAGGCTTAGACAACTCATGCGGACCTACGGCTCCCACTGTTAGGTCATCTAGTGTTCTGAAATTGTTCAATTGCCCAAGATATTACTTATGCCTTTATAATACGCTCTTTTGTTGCAATTTCCCTGTGTGGGTGACCAGTTGTCATGTAATTTTTTACATGCATCAATAAAAATTTAACAGTGTTGCGCTGCCATATGTGTATAATACACAACTAAAATGTGTATAAATGTTGTATAAACCAATAATTGTAACATTAATCAAACACCACACAAACAAATATAATCATGCAGTGTGAATGCAGGAATATATTGCACAAGATAGGAAAAAGTGTTATTTACAACAAAATTTTGTCCAAACAAAAGTCCATTAGGTAGTGATCCAAACAGTGCCAGGTTATTCCAACTTCAATGAATTAACACCCAGTGCTCCCTTTCCAGTTCAAACACACATAGCATCTTACCAGAATCTCAGACCTATCAAGGTCATTAACCGCCTTAGTGAGCTTCACCTCTCACTTTAGGTTTGGGCTAGCATTTCCTTCTCCAGACATCCTTTAAGATAGCAATGCTGGCACACACACACACACTTACAGTGCCTTGCAAAAGTATTCACCCCCTTGGCATTTTTCATGTTTTGCTACCTCACAACCTGGAATTAACATGGATTGTTTGATGATTCGCATCATTTAATTTACAGGACGATGTTTTTTTTTTTTTTTTTTTTATTGTGAAGCAAATAACAAATAGGACAAAATAACAGAAAAAGTCAATGTGCATAACTATTCACCCACCTAAAGTCAATATTTTGTAGAGCCACCTTTTGCGGCTATCACTTCTCCAAGTCACTTTGGATAAGTCTCTATGAGCTTACCACATCTTACCACTGGGATTTTTGCCCATTCCTCCTTGCAAAACTGCTCCAGCTCCTTCAAGTTGGATAGTTTGCGCTTGTGAACAGCAATCTTTAAGTCTGACCACAGATTTTCTATTGAATTGAGGTCTGGGCTTTCACTAAGCTATTCCAACACATTTACATGTTTCCCCTTAAACCACTCAAGTGTTGCTTTAGCAGTGTGTTTGGGGTCATTGTCCTGCTGGAATGTGAACCTCCGTCCTAGCCTCAAATCACACACAGAGTGGTACAGGTTTTGCTCAAGAATATTCCTGTATTTAGCACCATCCATCTTTCCCTCAACTCTGACCAGTTTCCCAGTCCTGACTGCTGAAAAACATCCCCACAGCATGACGCTACCACCACCATGTCTCACTGTGGGGATGGTGTTCTTTGGGTGATGTGATGTGTTGGGTTTGCGCCAGACATAGCGTTACCTTTGATGGCCAAAGAGTAAAATTTTAATCTCATCAGACCAGAGCACCTTCCTCCATACATTTTGGGAGTCTCCCACATGCCTTTTCACAAACTCAAAACGTGCCATTTTGTTTTTTACTGAAAGTAATGGATTTCTTCTGGCCACTCTGCCATAAAGCCCAGCTCTATGGAGCGCAGGGCTTACAGTATTGTCGTCCTATGTACAGATACTCCAGTCTCTGCTGTGGAACTCTGCAGCTCCTCCAGGGTTACCTTAGGTCTCTGTGCTGCCTCTCTGATTAATGCCCTCCTTGCCCGGTCCATGAGTTTTGGTGTGCGGCTGTCTCTTTGGCAGGTTTGCTGTTGTGCCATGTTCTTTCCATTTGGTTATGATAGATTTGATGGTGCTCCTAGGGATCATCAAAGATTTGGATATTTTTTGAATAACCTAACCCTGACTTGTACTTCTCAACAACATTGTCGCTTACTTGTTTGGAGAGTTCCTTGGTCTTCATGGCAGTGTTTGGTTAGTGGTGGCTCTTGCTTAGGTGTTGCAGCCTCTGGGGCCTTTCAAAAAGGTGTGTATATATAATGACAGATCATGTGACACTTAGATTGCACACAGGTGGACATCATTTAACTAATTATATGGCTTCTGAAGGTAATTGGTTGCACCAGAGCTTTTTATGGGCTTCATAACAAAGGGGGTGAATACATACGCACATGCCAATTATCAGTTTTTTTATTTCTGAAAAATAGTTTTATGTATATATTTTTCTAATTTTACTTCACCAACTTAGACTATTGTGTTCTGATCCATCACATATAATTCAGTTATAACATATAATTCGCATATAATTCAGTTTAAAAAAACATTGAACTAAAGGCTGTAATGTAAAAAATAGGTAAAAAGCCAAGGGGGTGAATACTTTTGCAAGGCACTGTATATTACCAAAAGTATTGGGGCGCCGCTTGCCTTTACACGCACGAGAACTTTAATGGCATCATTTGCAGCTTTAACAACTTCAACTCTTCTGGGAAGGCTGTCCACATGGTTTAGGAGTGTGTCTATGGGAATGTTTGACCATTCTTCCAGAAGTGCATTTGTGAGGTCAGGCACTGATGTTGGAGAGAAGGCCTGGCTCGCAATCTTCACTCTAATTCATCTCAAAGGTGTTCTATCGGGATGAGGTCAGGACTCAGTCAAGTTCCTCCACCCCAAACTCGCTCATCTATGTCTTTATGGACCTTGCTTTGTGCACTTGTCCAAATCATTTGGGGGGGGGGGATTATGGTGTAGGGTTGTTTTTAAGGGGTTAGGCCTGGCCCTTTGTTCCAGTGAAGGGAACTCTTAAGGCGTCAGCATACTTAAAAATTTTGGACAATTTCATGGGGATGGCCCAGTGCACAAAGAACGGTCCATAACGACATGGATGAGTGTGTTTGGGGTGGAGGAACTAGACTGGTCCTCCTCTGCACTGGTCCTGACCTCAAACCAATAGAACACTTTTGGGATGTGTTAGAGCGGAGACTGCGAGCCAGGCCTTCCCATCCACATAACTGCCTGACCTCACAAATGCCCTTCTGGAAGAATGGTCAAACATTCCCATAGATCAACTCCTAAACTTTGTGGACAGCCTTCCTAGAAGAGTTGAAGCTCTAATAGCTGCAAAGGGAGGGCCAACTCAATATTGAACCCTACAGACTAAGACTGGGATGCCATAAAGCCTACCCATATTCCAGTAGTTAAACCTTACAGGGAATGTCACAACTTGATTTATTAGAAGCTACAGAAAGCAAAAACACTGAATTTTGCAGGAAAAAAAAAATTGAAAAAAAAAGAAGAAGTTTTGAATGTGGTAACCCTAGGACACAAACTTTGAACTTTTACACGGTCCGTTTCATGGCCCTGAGCACCTGGCACAAGTCCAATACAATCAGAGATATCAGTCAACTCACATAAAGATAAAGTTGTTTACTTTGGTTCAGAGCCTGATTTTGTCGGACTATAAATCCACATAGGATACTTGCACATGCACATGGTACTAAAGTATTCCTTTCCAAAAGTTGTTGCATTTATTTTGCGCATATTTGTGCGTACACATATACAAATAAATTTTAGTTCTCAGAATAAATTTTTAACCTCTTCAAATTGACATTTTACATGCATATATGCGCGTAAAATACAGACTGGCAACACAGATTTCTGTATTTTTCTTTTTACTCATCTATACGCAGCGCATGTCTATGCACCAGTGTGTATTGGCACATTGAAAAACAATGGGCTCTATTTAAATCAGTAAAAGAACAGAACATACGCCTGTATACCTAAAAATGCTGAGTTTTCTCAGTGTGCAAGAGGCATGGCTCCCAACTGTCCCTGATTTCGAGGGACTGTCCCTGATTTGGAGCAATGTCCCTCTGTCCCTCTTTCCTCCTCATTTGTCCCTCATTTTGGTCTAATCTATATATTTGTATATAAAATGCACTTTTTATCTTTCAAAAAGTGTTTCCCAGTGCTAAACCTTTCATCCAATTTATAACTTGCAGCATTTGTAAATTTTAAAAGCCAATAAAGGAATAGTAGTGGTAAGAAAAATTGCTTGTGGATTTAATTATCCTTTTTTTTGGTTAATTCTCCTTTAAGGGGGTGTGGCAGGGGGCATGTCCTATGCCTACATATGTTTGCTAGTAGGTGTCCCTCATTCCCATCTCAAAATGTTGGGAGGTATGCAGGCCTTACTGTTGACATTCAGCATTCGTGAACATGCTACTTTTTTTTTTCTGGGAAAAGCAGCAGCACAGTCTTATGTGGAAAGGTTGGATTTAAAGTGAAAGTTCACCTATATTGATCACAGCCCTCTTTCCCCCTGGCTTTCTTTAGTAGTTCCTATACTGGGAGCTAAGCACATAGGCCAGTGATGGCGAACCTTGGCACCCCAGATGTTTTGGAACTACATTTCCCATGATGCTCTTGCACTCTACAGTGTAGTTGAGCATCATGGGAAATGTAGTTTCAAAACATCTGGAGTGCCAAGGTTCGCCATCACTGACATAGGCGAAGTAGGTAAATTATTTTCCCAGTGACGCACAGTGCATAATGCCTTTCAGAATATGGAATACTTAAAAGAAGAACAAAGTAGAGCTGCAAGCTGGAAAGCACTGTCTGGTCACATGAGCACCAATTCAAACATACCGCCCAGGCTGCTTTCCAGTCTAGTCTGCTACCCGTCATCCAGTCTGCTACGGTTCAGTGCCCAGAACATCCCTATTAGGACAACTTGCTGCCAGTTCAGCTTCCAGGCCTGTCCTGCTACCATCGCTGCCTTGCCCCTGCTCTGTCCACCCACCCAACTCTTTGGGTCTGCAGGCACCAACCTACTCTGCTTCCCTTTGTACCTGTTGGGTAACCTTGGGGGAGCCTGCAGCTAAATCCAAACTCCTGTAAACAGGTCTCTAGTGGAAAACCAGCTATTTCTTAGACTGCACCCCAGGAAAAGTGGTTGTAACAAGGCAAGGGGTCTACATCCATGCCTTGTGTCAGCTCGAGGCAAGGGTAAATTCCCCACTCATCTTGAAATAGTAGCACTTTGCACTAGAGTAGAGCACGTCAAATCATCAAACTTATCTGGTGTGGAGTGCAGGAATACTAATTAGGAAAAGGGACTGAAAAAATAAATAAAAAAGGTATATAATGGATATAAAGAAGTAAAATGGAGAGGTAAAAAAAAAAGAAATCTATAAATATGACAACAAACCCTATGAAAAAAAATATACAAGGATAAAAGAAAAATGGAAAGATAGAATAGAGGAGACAGATACAAGTGGCAGTAAAGACAGTAAAATATTCTACAAACTTAGAAGAGATCTAGAAAAAAAGCACCAAGAATGCAAAGACAGAAACAGATATAAATAACTGTAGAAATGAGTATTCAGAAATGAGCAAGAACACAAAATCAGAAACAGACTTAGGGCCAGTTCACACTGGTGCGATATGTGCTCAGACTTTGAGAGCACGTGTCGCATGACATTTCAAAATCAATATTTCACTATTAGGGCTCTCCTAACTGGTACAACTTGTGTCGCTCCGACTTTTGAAAAGTTTCCTGCACTACTTTGGTCCGACTTGGGTGGGGTTTCAGCCTAAAGAATATAATAGAAGTCACATCCAAGTCGAATCACCATAATTAACTGATCTGGCTTGTGACAAAAGACGTGCTCAGAGGTCAAATTTCAATGCAAATTAAATTGAAAAAAAAAAAAAAAAAAAGAAGGATGGGGTCCCCCTCCAAATCCATAACAGACCCTTTATCCGAGCATGCAGCTTGGCAGGCCAGCAAGGGGGGGGGGGGGACACGAGCGAGCGCCCCCCTCCCCCCAGCCTAACCCGGCCACATGCCCTGAAGGCCATATGCCCATGTCCCAAAGAACCTGCCCCTTTTTTACATCACCGCCCCGGGCATGATGGGTCCATGACGTCACGAGAGGGCGGGGTCTCGAGGTGACATCACCGCATGGCCAGGCCCCATTGTTATACAAGAACTATCAGACACGGAGCTGCCAGAATGTCGTGAGCCTTTGTCAGGGGGGGGAAGAGCTTTTTTTTTTTTCATCGGGTTGGCAGCAGCAACGGCCATCGTGATTGATGTTGGAGCTACCATGGGGGACACTATTATTTTTAATAAAGGACTTGTCAAAAATTGCCTGCTGTTTTTCTTACACTACACTGTTTTTTTTGGGGTGAATGGGTAGGGGTAAGATGTACCCCATACTGATTCACATAGGGTAGAGGTCAGGATCTGGGGGCCCCCTTTCCTAAAAGGTGCTTCCAGATGCTGATAAGCCTCCCCACCCACAGACCCCTACAACCACAGCCCAGAGTTGTGGGGAAGAGACCACTGCCCAAAGCACCCCCCCCCCCCCAGATTGAGGGCATGTGGCTTGGTATGGTTCAGGAGGAGGATGCTCACTCATTCCCCCCCCTTTCCTGGCCTTCCAGGCTGCATGCTTGGATAAGGGTCTGGTATGGATTTTGGGGGGGACCCCATGCCGAGCTATTGTGTTCCGATTAAGCAGCATTTATCCAACAGGCTGGTTGTACAGATCAATCAGTAGATCAACTTCTGTACAACCAGGGTGCACATACTGTACATGGATCGAAAGTTGCATGGTCCCTGCCGAACTGGCCAAATTTCGATTAATGCTTAAGAGGAAAAAATATACATCTCGTTCAATATTGAGTGGGGTACATAAAATATACACAATAGAAGTAAAAGAAAAGAAATAAGGGATGTTTAATATGGATGATATTTTAATGGTTCAAAAATGAAAGTAATTTTTTTTTTAATACTCTAAAGCAGTGGTATGGCCCAAAACAAAACTTGCTTAAAAATGTTGATTTTTGTAAAAAAAAAAAAAAAAAAAAAAAAAATTGTATGCTTTGTAAATGTGTTTACACTTAGCGAACACATGTGGTTGAAGAAAAATTTGACAGTGTCTCTTTACTGGACTTTTAAAAGTTTCCCAAAGCAAAATTTGCCACTCTGCACAATCACTGCAACTATTTTCAAGGATAAGGTACACGAAGGGAAAAATCAAAACCAAAATATCCAATGAGCATTTTGTGAATTCATTGAGAATTGCTACTACATCCATCGAACCAGATATTGATGCGTTCGTTTATGAAAAGCAGTGTCAAATATTGCACTAGTTTTATGTTGCCCTCTTTTACTTTTATGATAAAAAATATTACAGAAAAAAAATAATTTTTATTACTCATTATCTATATCAGTGATTGTTAACTTTTGATCTGCCCAAACTTTTTCTGGTCATCAGCGATCCTTGTTGTTAGTGTATTTTATGTGCAGCCCAAGAAAATTCCTCTTCTTCCAATGTGACCCAGAAAGATCAAAAGGTTGGACACCACTGATCTAAAGCAACCTTTCTCAACTGTTTTTAGTCAGTGATCCATAGATATAATACATTAAAGAATAAAAGAAGAAAGAATAAAATGCACCTTTTTAAAAAGAATCTTGCTGCAAAATCAGCATTAGTGTTTAGTGGCAAAAAAATACATTGTGCATTGGTGTCTAGGGACTAAAAGTACTGCTGTGTATTCTGAACTGCACTGCGGAATATGTTGGCACTATAGAAATATAGATGGTAAACAATGGAGATCTCAGTCACTGTGCATTTTACCTATTGTGATGTAACACTATTACTAGAATAATGCCACAAACAATAATGGGAGTAATGCTGGTTACCTTCTGTCCAGTAATCCCCTAGGAAAATCTCCACGCTATCATTATTATTGTCATCCTGATCCTCTGGCTGCCTCATTAACCCCAGTGGGGGGGGGGGGGGGTGCATAAAGAACATATAATGGACCTGAAGCTTTCCCTTTCAACATAGTACTCACAAACCCCCATTATCCCCCTTAATGGAGGTCCCTGCAGCTGGAAATCCCCAGTTCCACTCTCAACGCTCTTATAGGTTGTGTGCTTCATACTGGTTTTGCTGACTTCTAGCTGCTAATATCTGGTGGCACCACCAGAGTCACTGTTCCTGCTGTGCCCAAGCTGCCCCCCTGCACATATACCCAGGGTTTATGTTACATGTGCCTATGAAATTCTCTGTCTCCATGAACCAGGCCAGTGCCATCCTCTGGGCACACTGCATCTTCTTCTTGCCTCCAGTGGTGGAACCACTCTTATGGATCCCCGGTTGATAGATCCTGCTCTAAACAGGCAGGCATACAGTGGCATATTAGTGCCTCTTTGTCTCTGCAGACTATAGGCACATGCATGAGGTGTCTAATGGTAAATCTAGCCCTACCTACGCACTTTATCTTATCTCTGTCATATGCAAAAGAAAATACAGATATTTTCCTATGCATATAACAGGGACAAAGGTAAGTCAGTGAAGTAAAACCTATTATCTCAGGTATGACACAGTCATCAAGGCTGCAGCATTATGGGCATTAACACAGAGAAAACTGCATGGAATAATATTTGGTTTGAATGAGCATTTAATCTAATCAGAATCCCAACATATATAAAAAACGGCTCACATATATAAAACTGTTCCGAAACTGCCAGTATGAGATGCTGGCAGCCAAATACAGAATCAGAAACACTTCACAGTCACCCAGGTCACACACTTCCCTACTTTCTCTGGCCAAATTGGTGTCCCAAGATAATTCTCTCTGCTCGATCCCACGTCCAACTAACTTAAGGACCTCAGGTGAGAATAAGATCAGAGTTTAAGGACTGGCCTATGGCCATCATCTTGCAGATTCAGTGATGCCCCTTTAAAAGATAGGCTTCTTCCCCTGCTGTGCATAGGCTTAATGACCACATCGTTGCTAGATCACCAAGGACATCCTTTGCATTGCACACTAATCCATAAAGTCCAAATTTGCAGCCCTGAATGTAGAAAGCCTTGAGGATCCGGTTAGCTGGTAAACACCACTTCATTTATTTCCTTCCCTCACATCAGGGAACTGCTGACCTACTTTACAAGTTTTTGTCTGGAGCCTGGTCTTTAGCCAACTTCAACTTGGATATTGTAGGAGCCTGTTTATCCCTGTCCAGTGTAGTCCAGTTTGGGTCTCTAACTTTTCCTGATTTTGTGTTGCTTGTTTGTATTCTGTCTTCAGTTGTCAGTGTGTACGGTCTATTTTCCAAGTCCACACACCTATATCTAACTCCCCTCCAACTAAATGCCTACTACTTGTATCCTGTGTAGACATAAGACTGGAAAGACTTGGGTATGCTAGTGTTACACAGTAGCATAGATACTGAAGGGGATATTAAAAGAGATGCTGGCTCAGGCTCTCAGTGGTGCGTCAAGAGGCTGAGCTAGCTCCCGGTCAGGGGGAGTGATCTCTCCAGAGACTGAACGAGCTGAGTGACATCAGCTGACAGTGGACTTTAGCGTTTGAAGATTTTGGTAGATGCTGGGGAATTAGACCACCTGACAATAAATTTTGCCTCTCGAGAACTCTGTTGTTGAGGTCTCTCCACTTTAGCTTCAAAATTTGCATAACCTTCTGGTGCTGTTATGAAGAGTCCCCAATCTGCCCTTTATATCTAGTTGTAGTTAGTCACATTCAACTGGACTTGTTCTGTAATGTTAAAGATATTTCTTGGTTTCTCCAAGCCACTCTTTTTTTCGCAATGGTGCATAAACCTAAAACCGGAAAAACCTTGAAGTGGAAGTCCATGTAAAACTAAAATCCCTGCATCTATAGACACCACAGATCTAACATTAACCTCTCTATCCCTGTAAAAAAAACAACGAGTATACATACCTTTTTGGAAGCCGACTGACGCGCTCCGACCAGATCCCACGCTGAGCTGTCAGCCGCAGCTTCACTGTGGAGGCGGGTGCAGAGGAGACAGACAACAACGGACGCCCCTTAGTTACTCTATGGGTGACGTCACTTCCCGTTCATTTTACAGCCGCTGTCCACCGTGTCCTCTGCAGAGCTTCCGCCACTGGGGATCAGCTTTCAAAAAGGTATGTATACTAATTTTTTCTTTACAGGGATAGAGAGGTTAGTGTTAGATCTGTGGTTTCTATAGATGCAGGGATTTTAGTTTTTGCATGGACTTCCGCTTTAAGTGAACAAAAAACGTACATGTGAAACAAACACTAAAAAGTGCACTTAAGGGTGTGCTTTAGTCAAACCCCTGAAGGGGTAGGACCTCTACACTGATCCCCTAGGGCGCAAGGCTCCTGACAGGGACAAATGGTTTCCATGGTCTGCCAAGCCAGTAGGCCTGGCAGACCCCGTTCTTCTAGGTCAAAGCAGCCGAAGCAGACCATCGAATACTTGGTCGAGGGGCTCTCCCGAAGAGAGACCCCCCCAGGGGCAGGGGAGGAAGGAACCTGAGGGCCACACATCCTCCCCCTAGATGTGAGGGCAAGCCCGAGGACTCACACCCTTCATTCAGTTAGAAAACACACACAAATGTAAAAATGAGCCAAAACGTGGAAGAAAAATAAAGAGGTTGCCATGCAATAGTGCACTGGCCAGGCCCTGAGGTCTGGAAGACAAAAATGGCCCCAGACTTAGCCAAAAGGCCCAGCTCTAAAAGGCACAGTGCAGAAAATAAGCATTTGGTGACTGTAACCATGTGCCTGTTCACACAGTGGGGTCCCACATCCAAGTGTTACTAAGAGCAGCCCTAGGGCGACCACTCCCAGGGGGCACAGACACCGTGGACTCTCTGCCTTCCCAGCCCATGGCCAGACAAGGTAGATCTACTCAAATCAGGAGGTACTGGGCTCTTCCAGTTTTAGTCTTGTTTTAGTCTTGTGCCCCAACTGCCTGTGGGTGCTCCGATTTCTGTCCCAGCCAGTACTAACCTTCCAAGCCCCCATCACTCCAGCAGAAGTACATAGCCACCACTCCAGCCCTGGTCAGGCCAGAATAACAGCACAGCGCCCCTACTGGATCACTGAAAAGAACAGATACTACACTTGATCTTAGCCAAAAGGCCACTTTTTCAATTCTACCAAGTCAGGAAGGCAGCCAACCATGTATGACCATACAGGTAGCACAGAGGCCCCATTCACACCTGAGACTTTTATAGCTTGTAGCGCAAAGCTCAAAAGAACAACCAAAAACCATTGTATTCTATAGCCCTTGTTCACATCTGTCATTCCAAAAAGGACACAAACTATTTTCAGGGACAATTGAGCATTTTTGGCCCCATAGACTTCAATAAAAAAATGCCTGAAAATGCTTGATTCAAGCATTTATTCAGGTGTTTTTAAGCCTATAATAATTGATCTCCTCCCCCTAGTGATTTCCATTGGCTAAAAACAAAAAGCCTGAAGCTTGAATACAGATGTAAAATGCTTGTAATACATTTTCAAAAATGCCTGTATACACTTGCAAAACACTCAAAAAAGCTGTGAATCTAATCACCATGGAATGCGTCAAGGCAGATGTTGATTGTCCAAAAACAGGATGGGAGATGTGAAAGTCCAGTTGAACGTGACTAACTACTACATATATTATGACCTGGATAAATTAGAACCTTCACAGACATACCTATTGGATGGATGGACTTGAACAGGGTTGAGAATTTTAGCAGAGAAATATCAACGCTGGAGTACTCAGGTCATATAAAACAACAGAGGCTACAGCTGTTCATATGCTAAGCATTATGGATGGATGAATCTGCCATGCTGGCTCTTTTTTTTATATCTTTTCATGTGACAACACTGAAGAAATGACACTTTTCTACAATATAAAGTAGTGAGTGTACAGCTTGTATTACAGTGTAAATTTGCTGTCCCCTCATAATTACTCAACACACAGCCATTAATGTCTAAACCGCTGGCAACAAAAGTGAGTACACCCCTAAGTGAAAATGTCCAAATTTGGCCCAATTAGCCATTTTCCCTCTCCGATGTCATGTGACTCATTAGTGCTACAAGGTCTCAGGTGTGAATGGGGAGCAGGTGTGTTAAGTTTGGTGTTATCGCTCTCACATACTGGTCACATGGCACCTCAAAGAACTCTCTGAGGATCTGATGAAAAGAATTGTTGCTCTACATAAAGATGGCCTAGGCTATAAGAAGATTGCCAAGACCCTGAAACTGAGCTGTATCACGGTGGCCAAGACCATACAACGGTTTAACAGGACAGGTTCCACTCAGAACAGGCCTCGCCATGGTCAACCAAAGAGGTTGAGTGCACGTGCTCAGCGTCATATCCAGAGGTTGTCTTTGGGATAGATGTATGAGTGCTGCCAGCATTGCTGCAGAGGTTGAAGGGGTGGGGGGTCAGCCTGTTAGTGCTCAGACCATACGCCGCACACTGCATCAAATTGGTCTGCATGGCTGTCAGCCCAGAAGTAAGCCTCTTGTAAAGATGATGCACAAAAAAAAAACACAAACAGTTTGCTGAAGACAAGCAGACTAAGGACATGGATTACTGGAACCATGTCCTGTGGTCTGATGAGACCAAGATAAACTTTTTTGGTTCAGATGGTGTCAAGCGTGTGTGGCGGCAACCAGGTGAGGAGTACAAAGACAAGTGTGTCTTGCCTACAGTCAAGCATGGTGGTGGGAGTGTTGTGGTCTGGGGCTGCATGAGTGCTGCCGACACTAGGGAGCTACAGTTCATTGAGGGAACCATGAATGCCAACATGTACTGTGACATACTGAGGCAGAGCTTGATCCCTCCCTTCGGAGACTGGGCCACAGGGCAGTATTCCAACATGATAACGACCCCAAACACTCCTCAAAGATGACAACTGCCATGCTAAAGAAGCTGAGGGTAAAGGTGATGGACTGGCCAAGCATGTCTCCAGACCTAAACCCTATTGAGCATCTGTGGAAGGTGGAGGAGCGCAAAGTCTCTAACAACCATCAACTCTGTAATGTCATCATGAAGGAGTGGAAGAGGACTCCAGTGGCAACCTGTAAAGCTCTGGTGAACTCCATGCCCAAGAGGGTTAAGGCAGTGCTGGAAAATAATGGTGGCCACACAAAATATTGACACTTTGGGCCCAATTTGGACATTTTCACTTAGGGGTGTACTCACTTTTGTTGCCAGCGGTTTAGGCATTAATGGCTGTGTTGAGTTATTTTGAGGGAACAGCAAATTGACACTGTTATACAAGCTGTACACTCACTACTTTACATTGTAGCAAAGTGTCATTTCTTCAGTGTTGTCACATGGAAAGATATAATAAAATATTTACAAAAATGTGAGGGGTGTACTCACTTTTGTGAGATACTGTACATTCCACAAATAATAATTATGCTACCAAAATTAGTGTGTGCTGTAAAATTGCCTCCAGCCTTGCTCCCGTTCCTTCTTCCTGAAGGCTGCCATTTTGCTAAAGCTCAGAGCCCATGAACAGCAGTAAATCATAAAGTGGAACTACACCCATTGATTTAACAGGTTCAAAAAAGTTACATTCCTGGAATCCTGGGATTGCCAACTGTCACATTTGCTTGTTTCAAAACTGTTAAACCATCAAATGGCTGGTGCCATAACTGATCACATGTGCAGCACCATGGCAGTTGCAGTTCAAACAGAAGCAGCTTCCTTGGCTGTAAAGTACAGGTGGGTTTAATTCCAATTTAAGGCTGTCAGCAGATTGGCCTCTACAAGTTCAGCAGTGCCTAAAAATGGAGAGCAACTGAGCACGTGCAGAGCAGGGTGAGGCAGTGTATTACTGGATTTTGACTAGTATAGGCGTTTATTTTTAATGTTTTACATAGCTATACCTGCAAAAGTCATCTAGCAGAAGTTAATTTTCTGACTAAAGTTCCACTTTAAGCTTATTATCCCTAGAGAAGAGGTTCTTAAGAGGAGTTATAGTCAGAATACACATTTTAAAGTTGGGGTAAACTACCATGCATGACTTTTACCTATAAGTAAGCCTATAGTAAGGCTTTCCTATAGGTACAGTAAGTATCTTCTAAATGTGCGCCGTTTAGGTGCACATTTAGGAGATTCGCCAACACATGACACTGATCCACAGCAGGCAGCATGCAGGGCCACCCTCAGCAATGAGGATAAGACGGAATTCCGTCTCCTCCAAGCCTACATAGAAACATGGAAGAATGAGGTCAGGAAAAAAAGACCATGTGGTCCATTGGGTCTGCCTAATATTTTTTTTAAATATAAACTTTTTTTTTTTTTTTTTTACTTTTTTTTCTCCAAGTATAGATCTATCTTTGTCTCAAACATGTTTAAATCCACTTACTGTTGATGGACTCACTACCCCTACTGGAAGTCTATTCCAAGTATCAACTACTCTTCTGGTAAAAGAATACTTTCTATGATTAATTATGAACTTTCCTCCTGCTACTCTGAGGTCATGTCCCTGCGTTCCCAATCTTAGCTTTATATCGAAAATACTGCCTTCCTGAACCTTATTCGTTGCCTTCATGTATGTAAAGGTTTCAAACATGTCAAACAAGGTTTCCTTCTGTACAAATAGGTTGCTGAAGTCTCTTCCGATATGTCTTATCCCTCAGAACCTTTACTATTTTTGATGCCCATCTCTGGATTCATACTATCTTATCAATACAGTAAAACCTTGGATTGCGAGAAAAACGCAGTTTACGAGCATTTCGCAATACGAGCTATATTTTTTTATTTTTTTTTTAATCTGACTCGTTTTGTGAGCGTTAGCTCACAAGATGAGCAGGATTCAAGCCTCTGGGGTATGCAGTACTGCGTAGTACCAGTACTCAGCTCTGCCAGATAAATACTCTGCATGCAGCACCAGTACTCTGCTCTGCCAAGTAAGAACTCTATCTGCATCTACTCAAGTACCAGTAACAATACTGCCATGTAAAAAAATATTCTGCATATAGTACCAGTACCCAACACTGCCAGATAAATAAATACTCTGCATGTAGTTCCAGTACTGTGCCAGATAAGAGATACCCTGCATACAGTACTGGTACATCAGTGCCTAGCTCTGCCATGTATGAAGTTATTGTGCATGTAGTACAAATACTCCAGTACCCAGCTCTGCCAGATAAATACTCTGCATGTGATACTGGTATGTAAATACTCTGCTTTACCAGGTAAGGGAATATTACTAATGTAGTGGCCAGCTCTGCCAGATAAGAAATGGTTTAGCATGTAGTACCGTGCATGTAGCACCAGTACTCAGCTCTGCAAGGTAAGGAAATACTGTGCATGCAGCACCAGTACTCAGCTCTGCAAGGTAAGGAAAAGCCGTGCATTTAGCACCATTACTCAGCTCTTCAAGGTAAGGAAATACCGTGCATGCAGCACCAGTACTCAGCTCTGCAAGGCAAAAAAAACGTGCATGCAGCACCAGTACTCAGCTCTGCTCGGTCAGAAATCAATCTGTATGTAGCATTAGCACTCCAGTACCCAGATCTGTCAGATAACTAGTAGTATCCAGGGGCAGATTGACCCATTGGGCACGGACCGAGGGCCCGTGCCGCTAGGAGGCCCGTAAGAGCCTCTGCATCTGCAATACATGCAGCATCTAGCTGGGATCAGGACGCGTCTAGCAGGTGGCAGACTGTACAGGTGATGTAGGGGGCCCGGGCCCCAAAAGGACCGCAGAAGGCCCGTGATATTCTGTCGGCCCTCCCGTGTCCTCTCCCCCCACAGTGTCCTCCAGACCTCCACCCACCCACAGTGTCCCCCCACAGTGTCCTCCACCCACCCACAGTGTCCTCCACCCACCGTGACCCCCCCCACAGTGTACTCCACCCACCCACTGTGTCCTCCACCCACCGTGTCCCCCTGTGTCCTCCACCCTCCCACGGTGTCCCCCTGTGCCCTCCACCCTCCACCCTCCCACGGTATCCCCCCTGTGCCCTCCACCTTCCCACGGTGTCCCCCTGTGCCCTCCACCCTCCCACGGTGTCCCCCTGTGCCCTCCACCCTCCCACGGTGTCCCCCTGTGTCCTCCACCCTCCCACGGTGTCCCCCTGTGTCCACCACCCACCCACGGTGTCCCCCTGTGTCCACCACCCACACCCAATGTCCCCCTGTGAAATGTGCCCTGTGACCCATGATGTCCCCTACTGTGTGCCCCATGCCCTGTGATGTGCTCTGTGCCCTGCTGTGTACTCCCTGATGTGCCCCGTGCTTTGCTGTGTACCCCCTAATGTACCCTACTGTGTGCTCCATGCCCTGTGATGTGCCCTGCCGTGTACCGCCAAATGTGCCCTGTTTCCAATGATGTGCCCTACTGTGTGCCCTGTGCTCTGCTGTGTGCCCTACTATGTGCCACATGCCCTGCTGTGTACCTCCTGATGTGCCTCGCTGTATACCCCATGATGTGCCTACTGTGTGCCCCATGCCTTGCTATGTACCCCCTGATGTTCCCTGTGCCCCCTGTAATGCACCATGCTTTGCTCAATAATGTGCCCCGCTGTGTACAGCATAATAAACCCTGCTGTGTGCCCCGCTGTGTGACCCATGCCTTGTGCCCTGCTGTGTACCCCCTGATGTGCCTCATGCCCTGTGATGTTCTCAGTGCCCGGCTCATGTGTACCCCCTGATGTGCCCTTTGCACCATGATGTGCCTACCTGTGTGCCCTGTGTTGTTCCCTGCTGTTTACCCCTTGATGTACCCTGCTGTGCGCCTCATGCCCTGTGATGTGCTTGTGCCTTACTATGTGCCCCAATGATGTATGTAGGTGGGGCTTTGTGTAGGTGTGGGCGGGGACACATGGGGCCCGTGATCTACTATTGCCCGGGGGCCCCATGAGTTGTCAGTCCGCCCCTGGTGATAGTATCAGTACTCATATACCCATCCCTGCAGGTGAGGAATACTGTGCCATGTAGTATTATTACTCCCCGGACACTGACCTTCTGCCGGGCTCTGTGGATGAACTCCAGGGGTTCTTTCCCCATATGTAGAGCTGCCCCCAGCCAGGGGATCCATCCCCGTATACAGGGAGGAGGAGGAAGCCCACTCTGCCGGGTTCTGATCAGTAGGGATCTCACCAGCAGCCCGGCCAGGAGCCCCAGCAAGATCCCCACCGCGGAGCGCAGCTCCATCATCCAATCCTCCTCCATCCTCCCCTCCTCAGACACCTGTCATCCCCGGACAGAGTACCGCCAGTACAGAGCAGGGACGGGGCGGGGCCACACGGACAGGAGACCTTCTGAATGTCAGAGGAACGGGGCGTGTCTGAGAGAGGGAGACCCCGGCCAGCCAATGGGATAGACGAGAGAAGTGTGGGCTGGGCACATGGGCGTGTTAGAAGGCGTATCTGGGGGGAGGGTAGGTCACGGAACCTCCAGAGAGGAGTGGAGATTCCTACTCACCAATCAGAAGTGTGGGCTGGGCACCTGGGCGTGTCTGTGGGCGGGTAAGTCGCGGAACATGCAGCAAGGCATGTCCAGAACTACATTTCCCGTCATCCTCCTGGACCCATGACGTCACGGCCCGTATGTGACCCTCCATGGACTCCCCCAGATGGCAGCCAGGGAGAGGGCACCACCGGGCTCATGGCCCCGGCTCAGCAAGTTCGTCCTGTCCGCCTGTGCCGCCAGCGTGGCCGAGCTAGGTACTGGCACCACTGTGTGTAGCATTGGGGGGGTGGGGCAGGCCTGGGCGGAGCTCTACACAAGTTTAGGGATTGCTGAGACTTGTAGTGCTGCACGATGGTAAAATGTTTCCTTATTATAGAGACCCCCTGTAATCTGTATACATCTGGGGGAGGGGCTGTGTCATGACCTCTGACCTTAAACTATAGCTCCCAACTGTCCCTGATTTGTCCCTCATTTTGGTCTGATCTATATATTTGTATATAAAATGCACTTTTTTATCTTTCAAAAAGTGTTTCCAGTGCTAAACCTTTCATCCAAATTCTAAATTGCTGCATTTGTACATTTTAAAAGCCAATATAAAGGAATAGTAGTGGTAAAAAAAAAAAAGCACTTGTGGATTTATATAACCTTTTTTAGGGGGTTAATTCTCCTTTAAGGGGGTGTGGCAAGGGGCGTGTCCTATGCCTATATACATTTGCTAGTAGGTGTCCCTCATTCCCATCTCAAAATGTTGGGAGTTATGTTAAAGTGACCCTGTCATTAACACGGATCCTCCCGGCAGCTACTCCTCGCCCTCCTTTCAGCTGGGGGGGGGGTCCGTTCTAGTGTCTGTGCCCCCCTCCCCCCACTGCTCTGATCACCCCCACCTCCTTGCTGCTTGGGGGTCATTTCAGAAAGGAGAGGGGGGGGGTCTGATAAATATGTCTTATTTACCAGCCCCATCCTTTTTCTGAATAAACACGAGTGATCGCTACCGATCGCTCATTTGTTCATTCATCACTGAAGCATAGTAAACTGTTACTCAAACCACAATAGTAAAAATCAGTCTGCATATGCAGTAAAGCATGCTTGGTATACTCACTATGGAACCTAAGGGGTTAATCCTCTGCATTGTGTAAAAAGGCTGTTTGATCCTGTCTTCTCTGATCCTCCCCTTCTTCCACAGACCCCAATCCATCTCCTGTTAGAACAGAGCCTTGTGGGCGCTCTGCTCATGCTCAGTTTGGTGTGTTTTTTTTTCTCTTGGGAGAGTCGGCACAGGGCCAATTAGCAATGTCCAGGCAGGGGTCATGCAGCCTCATAGGACCATCAGAGGAGAATGAAAACTCCTCCTACAAGCTTTACCCAGACACTGATAGAAGTCACAAGACTGCTATATACTGCTGATGAGAAAAGGTATCTAGTAGTTTATATTGACTAAGCTCATTGCATTTCCATGTTCTGTGGGAGACCAGATATAGTGAATGCCGGCTCCTCCTTGGTTTAGTAACTCTTTCAGTTTGTGAATGAGTAAGAAGCTTCTAAGTGCTTCCTATTACATCATCTGTGCTGCTAAGGCTGTAGAGAAAGGGATGGAGGAATATTTGTCCTCAGTCCCTTTCTCTGTCTCATAAATGAGACATCAGTGGTCTGTTTAGACCTCTGAAACTTCACCAAAGCCCCCCCAACAGGACAGTTAAAAAAAAAAAAAAAAAAGTTGTAAAATTCTATTAAAAAAAAAAAAGTGAAGGGTTTGTTCACATGTGCTTTGCTCTCTGAAAAGCATTCAGCAATTGGATTGCTCTTCAGAGAGAGTTTGACAGGTGGTGAGGCGGTATAGTGTCTCCTCACGGCTCGCTTTAACCTCGCACTGGTACGCAAAGCACGTGGTTGCAGGGCACTTGCAGAGCAGCGCTTTTCACTTTAAATGGGTATTGTTGGACAGGGGTATCATTTTTGCCATGGCTGCAAAGCATAGCATCACGACTGTGGCATGTGTACACCCCTAGTCCACTGCCTCTGTTGCTAAAGGGGGTAGCAGTTGGTGGGCGGTAAAAGCACAGGTCAACTATGGGGTTTATTCACTTCCCCAACCTCCCGTTTTTAATGAGCACTAAGGACTCATTCTCACAGTGGTTGTGTAAATGAATGAATTGTTCATGCAGCTGGAAACTGCCTGTTACACTAAGACAGGGGTCTCCAAACCTTCTAAGTAAAGGGCCAGTTTACTGTCCTTCAGACTTTGGGAGAACCGGAGTGTGGTCAGTGGGGGTGGAAGTGTCCCAGCATTGTTTGGAGTAAACCATGCCCCATCATTGGTGTCAATTGTGTCCTATCGTTTGTGTCATTTAGTGGAATTGTGCCCCATTATTGGTGTCTTTGGTAGGAAGTGTGCAATATAGTTTGTGTCCATGGGAGGAATTGTGCCCCGTTGTTTATCATTGGGAGGAATTGAGCCCCATTGTTGGTGTCATTGGGAGGAACTTTGCCCCATCATTGGTGTTATCGAGCACCATTGTTGGTGTCATTGGGGGGGAATTGTGCCCCTTTTGGTGTCATTGGGAGGAACTGTGCCCCATCGTTGGTGTCATTGGGAGGAACTGTGCCCCATCGTGGGTGTCATTGGGAGGAACTGTGCCCCATCGTTGGTGTTATCGAGCCCCATCTTTGGTGTCATTGGGAGGAATTGTGCCCCTTTTGTTGGTGTCATTGGAAGGAATTGTGCCCCTTTTGTTGGTGTCATTGGGAGGAATTGTGCCCCTTTTGTTGGTGCTATTGGGAGGAATTGTGCCCCTGTTGTTGGTGTGATTGGGAGGAATTGTGCCCCTGTTGTTGGTGTGATTGGGAGGAATTGTGCCCCTGTTGTTGGTGTGATTGGGAGGAATTGTGCCCCTGTTGTTGGTGCTATTTGGAGGAATTGTGCCCCTGTTGTTGGTGCTATTGGGGGGAATAGTGCCCCTTTTGTTGGTGTCATTGGGAGGAATTGCGCCCCTTTTGTTGGTGCCGTTGGGAGGAATTGTGCCCCTTTTGTTGGTGCCACTGGGAGGAATTGTGCCCCTTTGTTGGTGCCATTGGGAGGAATTGTGCCCCTTTGTTGGTGCCATTGGGAGGAATTGTGCCCCTTTGTTGGTGCCATTGGGAGGAATTGTGCCCCTTTTGTTGGTGCTATTGGGAGGAATTGTGCCCCTGTTGTTGGTGTGATTGGGAGGAATTGTGCCCCTGTTGTTGGTGCTATTTGGAGGAATTGTGCCCCTGTTGTTGGTGCTATTGGGAGGAATTGCGCCCCTTTTGTTGGTGCCGTTGGGAGGAATTGCGCCCCTTTTGTTGGTGCCGTTGGGAGGAATTGCGCCCCTTTTGTTGGTGCCGTTGGGAGGAATTGCGCCCCTTTTGTTGGTGCCGTTGGGAGGAATTGTGCCCCTTTTGTTGGTGCCACTGGGAGGAATTGTGCCCCTTTGTTGGTGCCACTGGGAGAAATTGTGCCCCTTTGTTGGTGCCATTGGGAGGAATTGTGCCCCTTTGTTGGTATCAATGAATGAAATGGTGCCCCAAGGGTCGGATAAAAGCGAGGAAAGGGCCGCAGTTTGGAGAGCACTGCTCTAAGGGGAAGCAGTGGCTGTATGAACACTGCCGCAGGTTGTACTTTGACAGGTGAAAGTGTGTGCGTGGTCCTTAATACCCACTGTCTGTGTTCAGGGCTGCACACCTACACCCACACCCCAGTCCAATTAGAACATGTGGCTGTGTTCATATAGCTGCTGCATCCCCATAGCACAAAATAGGCTGCCTGCACACAGCTCCAGGCACATAAACCAGATTCACACTGTAAAGGCCACAGCACCCATGTGAATAAGCCTCAAGCTTCATTCACAATCAGAACCCTGTCAGGTAGGCTGTACTGGGCCCTGTGATTTTTAGCGGCACACTTGGTTATATCCTTGTCAGGTTTTTTTGCCTTCTGGGGAGATTTTCTTTCTCTACGTGTCCAATAGCCAAAACAGGAAGTGGGATCAAATCCCTCCATCATGAATGTCCCCATGGGGAGATTTCCCCTCTATTTCTGTTCTGATAGCAACCAAACATTTTCAAACATCACTTTCAGTGATAATGGTAAACAAGAGAACTAGAGAGGGGGAATCTCCTTAATGGGGGCACAGACAGCAATAAAAATGGACAGGGGTTCTAATCCCTCTCCACTCTATCCAAAACTAAAAAGGTTTTACCAGTCCATTCACGCCTAAAATGCATGAGCGCTAACACACATTGGTTCGCTCTTTAAGCATGCATTGTGTAAGGGCAGCCTTCCCATTTGAATGCACCATAACAGATTGCACATGCAGGACACTGCTCTGTGTGCTCAAAAAAAACCCCACAAAAAGTCACCCCGGGGCTTTAAATGAGGTGAATGTGATTTAATCAATCACATGACACAAATAAACACACAAATACATTTTTATTAAAAATTGTCATACATACATGAACAATAAAAAAATTGCCAAGCCGGTCAGCTGATGCATACAGTGTAAAACAGTATCATTACACGTATAGCAGTAAAAAATGTACATGGCAATATATACAGGCATAGAAAGTGACCCTACGCGTTTCGCAAGACCATGCTCGATTCATCAGGGGTACATGCAAGTGTATTACAGCTGTAAAAAAGTATGAAAAACCAAATGAATATCTGCACAAGGATGGTATTGTGACAAATGGTCAAGGGGGCCTGAGGCACAAGGCCCCATACTTGCCAACAGCTAGGTGAGACTACCAGATGCTGAATACCCAGAGGCGGCAGCAATAAGCGTCCAGCTCAGGAGCCGAGGAGGCAAGAAAAACACAGATCCAACAGAGCGCAACCGGGGGGCTCTGTGTGCTGAGGTGTTTTGGGTTACATTCAGAAGGATGTAGATTCCTGTGATGGGGTGACAACAATGCTGGACCTCTCCTGAATTCAGAGCAGAGTTGTCACCCTCATGTAGGCAGTACCTGCTTGCACTACAGAGGGAGGAGAAGATGTTGAAGGAGCGTGGCTATCAGCATTGTCACTGCTCATTGACAAACCTGTAGCCACACCCAGTCCCACCCATTTCATTCTGGATGGACAGCACTGCCTCTGCTGCTGACACGCTCCCACTGTGAGCTGCAGTGTCTGGGAGGGGGAGCGTGTGAGACGCAAATAAAGGAGGATTTGTCTCAATCAGGTAAGGTGAAGGAAGTTTTTTTTGTTTTATGGGGCTTGTGCATCACATAGTAGCAAAATATGGTCCTTCGTAAATGAGCCTTTAAAGCTGCTAACTCCAGCCAAAAGTAACAATCTTTCCTTGCATTGGAGCTCCCCCTGCACTGCAAACGTTCAGTACTTCATTATGCTGCGGGAGTGAGGCATAAGGTAAGTAAAGGTCAAGGCATAATTGACCATTTAAAGAAGAAGTAAACCTCTTTAAAGTAAAAGCTTAATGGGCTAGCATACTAGCCCATTATGTGCCACTTACCTGCAAACGAAGCCCGCACTGTCCTCTGTGAAGGCCGTATCCATCTTCGCCCCATTCCTTTCTGGGGTCGTGGACTCCGGCTCTGTGACTGGCCGGAGTCGCGTGACGTCACTCCCACGCATGCGCTAGTGAAGAAACAGCACGGAGGGCCGCTTCTTCACAGTGCATGCGCCAGTGACATCCTCCGCATTGGGGGTATACAACCACTTTAAACCTTACAGTGCAGGAAGAGCCACTATACAAAGCAGGATTTTTTTATTCCCTGGAGTTCAGCTTTAATTTTTTCTTTTTTTTAATGCAAGTATGTTATTAGATTCTTGCTATCCCTATACAGCAGGGCTGGAGTGTAAGAGGAAGAAGCAACACAAGTAACCACTCAGTTATATGCTGAGAAGAATTCTGCTGAATAGTAGGAGAGAGCAGAGTGATAGATGGGTTCATCACTATGCTGCCTCTCTCTTATATTGGCTGTGGGTCCAGGACTAACTGGGCTCTGAGGAATTGGGTTCAATGATGTTGGCCATCAGATTGAGGACATCCAGAGGCAGAAAAAAGGACTTTGAAGGGAAATTTCTGGGTTGAAGGTGAATACTGCAGCAAAAGCTGGTTTTGTTATGTTCATTTTAATGGGCTTTTTTTTTTTTTTACTTTTTTATCCTTTTTTTATTTTTGTCTGGAGTTCTGCTTTGGGTAATAGACTTTCTTTGTCTCTGCCAATAGTGACCTTTCCTCTGGATCTGACCAAAACTCGCCTACAAATCCAAGGAGAAGCGGCCCTGAAGCAGCATGGAGAAGCCGGCCTGGCGGGGCCCTATAGAGGGATGGTGCGCACTGCAGTTGGCATAGTGCAGGAGGAAGGCTTACTGAAACTCTGGCAGGGGGCTACACCTGCCGTCTATCGCCACATAGGTAACCAGCTGGAAAGTTCTCTGATATGAAGGTGTTATTTATTCGGGGACAGTGTGAGAAGCAGGGTGTCACCAGGAAACAAAATAAGGTGTAATCTTCCCATTGGGGACATAGACGCCATAAAAAAAAATTTGAAACCTTTATCATTCTAATAAGAAAAAAAGTTAACTGGAGCTTCAAGTTTATGGAACAGATAATGTCTAAGTAATCTACTATAACGGCCTGGACAGATCCCTTGTTTTGAAATCAATATAAATATTTGGCTTTTAACCCTTTTACTAACAGAGCCGTTTTTGCACACTTTTACACAAGAAAAAAATCTTAGGTCTGATGATTACATAAACCCCCCAAACGTGTATTTTCTGAAATCAGACACCCTAGAGCAGTGATGGTGAACCTTGGCACCCCAGATGTTTTGGAACTACATTTCCCATTATGCTCATGCACTCTGCAGTGTAGCTGAGCATCATGGGAAATGTAGTTCCAAAACATCTGGGGTGCCAAGGTTGGCCATCACTGCCCTAGAGAATAAAATAGTGGTAGTTCCAATGTTTTATTGTCATACGATACTAGTGCAGTGGTTTAGGAAATGCAAAACTTCAGTTACGCTAAGGTTAACCACTTTAGCCCCGGAAGGATTTGCCCCCTTAATGACCAGGCCATTTTTTGCGATACAGCACTGCGTCGCTTTAACTGACAATTGCACAGTCGTGCGACGTTGTACCCAAACAAAATTGACGTTCTTTTTTTACCCACAAATAGAGCATTCTTTTGGTGGTATTTGATCAGTATTTTGCACTATAAACAAAAAAAGGCCGACAGTTTTAAAAGAAACTATTTTTTATTACTTTCTGCTTTAATACATAGCCAAAAAAAATGTATTCATCAGTTTAGGCCGATATGTATTCTTCTACATATTTTTGGTAAAACAAAATCGCAATAGGCGTATATTGATTGGTTTGCGCAAAAGGTATCATGTCTACAAACTACGGGATAGATTTAGGAACTTTTATTTATTTTCATTGTTTTTACTGGTAATGGCGGCAATATGCGATTATTAATTTTTTTTTTTTTTTTCCGGGACTGCGACATTGCAGTGGACAAATCTGACTCCAAATGATACTTTTTGGGGACCAGTGACATTATTAGATTGATCAGTGCTAGAAAAATGCACTAATCAATGTAAATATGACACTGGCAGGGAAGGGGTTAACACTAGGGGTGATCACGGTTCCCTGGGTGTGTTCTAACTGTAGGGGAGATGGGCTTACTGGAACATGAGAGATCACTGTTCCCGATCACTGGGAACAGTAGATCTGTCATGTCATCTGGCAGAACAGAGAAATGCCTTGTTTACATAGGCAGTTCCCCGTTCTGTCTCTCCTCAATGTGATCGCGGGTCGCCGGCGGACATCGAGTCCGCAGGAACAACAGGCGCGCGCTCCTGCTATCTTCCTTGCACGTTACGACGTACAGGTTTGTGCAGAAGAGCCGACCTGCTGCAGTATATCTGTGTGAGCAGGTCGGCAAGTGGTTAATTTTAGGGCGCACAAATGCAATTTACCTAATTTAATGGTAAAATATAAAAGACGAGGTTGCGCCAAGTAAATAGATAACCAATATGTCAAACCTTAAAATTGCATGTGCCTGTGAAATGTGACCAACTTCAGTACCCTATGTTTTCCATAGGCAAGGCTTTAAAAGCTCCTACAGGTCATTAGTTTAGAGTTAACCATGAATAATGTCCCCTAATGAGTGCTCTCATTGTGGAATGCGCAGCATTATATAACAAAAAAAAAAAAAACATACAAGGCCATCCACAACTTTGCCCCCAGCTACATCACCAACCTCATCTGCAGATATCACCCAAATCATCCTCTCCGCTCCTCCCAAGACCTCCTGCTCTCTAGCTCCCTTGTTACCTCCTTCCATGCTCGCTTCCAGGACTTTTCCCGAGCCTCTCCCTACTCTGTCTGCCTTTAGGCGATCCTTGAAAGCTCACGTTTTCAGGGAAGCCTACTGTTGGCGCTATATAGATCCTGTATAATGAGAATAATTTTTGCACCTAGAGGCCCCCAACACGTGCATTTACATTCGTACGTTCATCTATGTGGGGGTGGAGGGAGCTCAAACATTTTTTGGGAGGGGATTTTAAGTGCTTGGGTGTAACTTTAATTTTTTACACTTTTTTTTTTTTTTTTTTTTTTTCATCACATAGGAGTCAAAAAGTACCCACGTGATGCCTTCTTTTGATGACAAGTTCTTTTTAATGAGACATCAGGGCTCTCAAAGACCCCTGATGTCCCACCGGTCCTCCAGTAAACCCAATGGAGTGCATATCCCACTCCATTAGCTTCTTTTCTAGCTATACCTGTTAGTGAAAGTGACACCAGGACCCTTCACTTCTGAATCATTAGCAGGAAGGGGTGATCAGAGAACAGATGTTCACTGATCTCCCTCTCCTCTACCCAGCGGCACCCGCTCTGCCAGTTCGTGGTCCACCAATGGGCATACAGAGTCCAAAAAATATAGCGGGGGGAGGAGACAAACACATACAAGGGTGTGTGGAAGCTACCCGCCAGCTGTGCTCCCTTCCATCTGACAGCCAACAGTCTGTCTGTCAGATGTACTCACCTGCAGCCACCAGGAGTGTGTGTAAAACCCCACAAAGCCTCCACAGTACTACATTTTCTGCTCCTGGCTACTCCCCGTTTTTCTTGATCTTTTTATTGATCTTTTATCTTTTTAATGAGTCCGTGGGTCACATTCCTTATTTCTATCTTGTACAGTGTACTCCGGAGTCCGCATGGTGGCCTATGAGCAAATTCGAGACTCCCCACTTGGGAAAGGAGACAGCAACGTTTTTCCTCTCTGGTATGTTATGCTCAAGCTCTATTTTTAATATATGACCATTCTATTTCTATAGAGTGATTAGGTGTTGTGTATGGTCATGGCTGGAGCTCACAATGGGCAGTACTGGCTTGTACCTATAGGCACCACTTTTATATTTTTAGGTGGCCACTGATAAAATCCCTATAGACAGATAACTGCTTCCTCACTTCTAGGGGCATTGCAAGGCTCCTTAATGCTGAACTTCAGGCAGTTATAAAAGATGCACATTAAAGTAGCTCTGTATTTCTTAATGCATCATTAAATGTTTTCTTTTGAAAGCAGGCTGAGTACCTGAATTTGACCTAGTATTGGCCTCTTGCAGCCCAAGTACAACAGAGCTGGAGTGTGAAAGGAAGAAGCAGTGCAAGGAGCCAGTCAGTTCATGTACTGACAGGAGGAGAGAGCAGAGTGACAGAGAGATGAGCTCATCATTGTACTGCTTCTCTTTTCACTGTCCAGTCACGAGTTGGGGTGGGTCCAGGATGCCCTAAGCTCAGTGGAAAAGTGGGTTGAATGATGCAGTTCATCAAGACCTGAGTCACACCTATGCGTTTTTGAGTGCTTTTTGCAGGAACATACTGCAGTCCATTTAACATGGTTTCCTATGGGACACAGTCACATCTATGGGTTTTTTTTTTTTCAGCCGCTGCATTTTTGGAAAGGGTCAGGGACTTTATTAAACACAAAACAGTGCATTTTTGGTTTAATAGACTTTAATGGAGAAGCTGTAGAAAAGCAACAACAAATTGGCCAAAAAACCCAATAAAAACGCGGCAACAACGCACCGCAAAAAGCACTGTAGAAACGGATCAAAATCAAACTCCATAGGTGTGAACCATGAACCACGCCTTGGGATATCTTTCAGCAGAAAAAAAAACCTACATGCAAGCTGAAAGTTCACTCACAAAATAACCTTCAGTTGTACTGATCCTTCCTTACTTTCTGATTCACTAAAACATGTTTGTTGCCAGTCAGAGCTTGCACACTTGTTCCAGGTAATTCAGTGGGGACATATAAAGCCATTGGATCACAAAGACAGCCTGCAAATAGCATTTCCAAAAGGAGGTCAGGAGAGGTTCCTTTCGAAGCATAACTCCAGCCAAAAGTAACAAAATGAAAACGAATAGCCCATTCGATAACAAAACCAGCTTCTGCTGCAATATTCAGCTTCAATCCATGCATTTCACCTGCAGTATTTTTTTCTGCCATTAAATATCCTAAGTCTGATCGAAAGCATCATTCAACCCACTTCCAATTTTTTAAAGGACTCCTAGGACTTTAAAAGGGAAGTATGGGGGTTTTGCAGATTTGTACTTGCCTAGGTTGATGCATCATCAGTCCCCCGCCAGCTCTAATGCTGCAGATCGCTCAGTTCTCACAGCTCCCTGAGCAGAGAGCTGTTGACTGTCAGCCACAGCTCTCTGCTCTGCCCCCTCCTCGCTCACTGGAGCGCTGTGCTGTGGAGGGAGCGGTCGGCTCAGTCTCTCAGTGTCTCGCTGATAGGCTGAGCCGGGTGCCGGTCCAGGCATCTGGGCAGATACCGACTCCAGTGTCGCAATCTTGCCTGAGCCTGGACCGGCTCTTTGACCTTAGCAGTTATCGGACTTCAGCCCACTCTCTGTTGAAAACGGGTCACAGGAGTGCAGAACGAACTGCACTCCTGTGATCCACAGGAAAAGTACAGCCAAACAAGCTTTGGCTGTTCTTCTCCTTTTAATTATGTATACTGTTTTAATTAAAAAAAAAAAAAACCTCCGGGTTTTTATCATATGCTATCAAAGGCACGAACATGTACATTTCTATTTTCGATTTTATCTTTTTAATACTGTTATTTTAAGACAATTACAATATTAAACAGATGCACACTGCCACCTTCAGACACCAATGGTATCTGAAGTCGCATAGTTGGGTACAGTATTTTAAATGAAAAAATAGTGACGCTATGTGTATATAAATCCGTGACAGAAAATCTAAAAATAATCGAGCAATAAATTATAATTTAAAAAAATAGTGACAATTAAACACTTAGTGTGTAATAATAAGTGTCATAAACAATATCCATGTGTCAAAATATCAAGAAGATAAATTATTAATAAAACGTCCATGCATAGTGATAAAGTTCTTATAAGGTGAATAATCATCTTAAGCCAAAACGATATAAAAATGTCTTCCACCACACCAAGATGTGACCGTGATCCACTCCCTTTAAAATCACACTCACCAAAAAGATATGCCTTGCATTCTCATGCTCGGCAAACAAGCTGTTTCAAACCCACCAGGGTTAATCAAACTTTGGCTCCCAGCAGCAATCAATAGGGGAGGGTATTCCCATAAGTGAACATGAAATGAAAAAAACTTCCATTAGTGTGATACTGCAAACAATTTATTAAAATCATACAAAAAACCTCAACTATTGCACTCACATAGTTCCAAACATGTAAAAGCTTTCCAGGAAATAAAGTTACTTGTAACAGAGCTAAAGTGATGTGTTGTTGTCTCAGCGGACCCGGGATGCAGTGTATTGAATCTCACCCCTCGCTCGCTCGTGTCACAGCACCGTCACACCTTTTTTCAACCAGACTAACATCAGTGTTTTAAGTTGCATAGTTAGTCTGGTTGAAAAAAGACACAAGTCCATCCAGTTCAATCAATAATCCAATAAACCAAGTGATCGTTATTGCAAGGCTAACAGTGACAGCCATCTTTGAGTGCAAGCCAAGTAGCTGTGATAGGGAGGACTGGTATCGACGTATCCTCCACAAGGGACATTGTGACAATCCCCACCTTCGCAGTAACCCTTCCTGTAACTAACCTCAGTCCTCACAATAACCCCTTCCTATAACCCTCAATACCTACACAAACTGCCCTCCCCATCCATGGCCCCAACCCTCGCACTAACCCTTCTATCAGTAAACATACGTTTAACCCTAACCCACACATTAATCCTTCCTGTAATCCTCAACAATAAGTCTCTCTAATGTAAACTAAACCCCTTCTTTGCATAACAACCTCTTCTCTATTAGGATGCTTTACAGCAAAGGCCAACCTTCCCAGGTCTGAAAGATAACTGGGCTTAGATCTTGTCACTGGGATCTACTGTTTCGCCATATGAAGGAGAGAAACAGGAGGACTGCGTGTTGGGACTTTAGATGAAGCACGCAGGTGTAGAAAATTTTAATTTATTGGAAATCTGTTACATGAGGGTAATCATGAGTAGACCTAGATAACCAATGCAATTCATTCAGTAGGTATACATTTAGTAATTACAAATTGCGAATTTGTAATAGTAATCGCATAATACAAGTAATGATTTGGTCAGGTAAAACATATAATTGGGCATAAAAACACAGCATATAATAGCTCTATGCATTTCGTGGATTAATCCACTCTTCAGGAGCATGCACATGAATACTGTAGTATAGTAATGAAAAGAATATCTATATGGTCTGACCCTGTCAAGGAAAAGAGATTAAGATGGGATAAATAGGAGGTAAAATTACCTAGAAACCCCCCCCCCGGGAGGTGAGGTGGTTAGGATGGCCTGGGACTCGACAAGGTTGATTTCCAAGAAAGGAATTTCCAAAAGATGAAAATAGTCATAACCATAAGTGCTGAAACTAAAAATAAAAGATATAGAAAAATATACTGGGAACTTATGTATTGTGATATAGTGGGTCATATATATCCTATACTTGGTAAAGGACAGGGTAATGAGATGCTAATGAGTGTGTAGATAGACTACAGTTAGTGAGAGTAAGAGTGGAAGGTGATAAAATACATGGAAAAAAATAGGAAACATTGTCACCAGAAAGATTGGAAGAGATGAAACCCAAACGTGCCAAGTAAAATAATAATAGTGAAAAGTGAAAGTCCGATTACCTAATACAAATTTAAGTTCTAAGTGATCCAGAGAGTGTCCAAGTGAGAAGATGGTACCACCATGTGAGTCAAATGCCCCAGAATGACCTATAAGGTCTGCCACACCCACCAACGTCACGCTGGCGTGCATTGTGGAGAGGAGGCACCTGCAGGTGGGAGGACAAGCCGCCCAAAAATGGTGCCAAAACCATCCCTCCACCTGGCCGCTAGATGTAAAATGCGGTGGAGAGCGGCGGCGCCATGGGCGTGGCACAGCAGCTTTGTTGCATGGAGCGTGACGTCGATGCGTAGTACAGGGCGGACCACTCACCCTATATGGAGGGGAGGAGGAAGACCTGTAGCATGCATTGCAGCTCCCGGGAAGTGATGGAGCCACTGCTCCTGTCTATATCATGTAACGCCCTCAATTGCCAAAGATATTAAACTATTATGGGGGTGGGGAGTAACAGCCTCATCCCATGGGGGTTAGCCCGGTGGAAGGAGAGGCGTAACCTTCAGGAAACAGTTCTCTTGGTTTATTCACTGCTACACATATCCTTCTCAGCTCCCAAAGTCTGGATTAAGACTGAAGGTAGTGCTTTACATATGCATTCTCCAGATATATAAGCAAATTTATGCAGCAGAGATCTTTTAATTATACTGTGAATTACAGGTGTGAACAAATTTCTCTGCTGGGAGAACTTGGTATACATACAAACTATCAACTAATAGACATGATACTAGTAGCATCTCATAACTTTTTTGATTTTGTTCTGGATGCCACTATCAGTCCAGCAAAACTGAGTTGGCTGGATTTAGTTTCATACTCGCCAGAAGCTAAACCTGCTTGCATGCCCGCCGGGGGCACTACCTCAACATTTCCCCTGTCTGGAGCCTGGCAGCTGTGGCTTGGCTCAAGATACACAAAACTCAGCCTGGGTCAAGGATTGGACCCAGCTAAGCAAATGTAATTGGAAAACAAAACCCATGAATGCCAATTTAAGGAGCATCTACGTAAGCCAGTGAGCTTCTATTGCTATCCGAGAATTGTAAGGTCCAAGGACAATACCTGAAGCTGGCAGGAAAGTGCAGAAAAAATTCTCACCTGATTCCATGCGTCATTTCCGTGATGGCTGGGTAATCAAAAGTCATTTCTCGTTGGCTGATGGAAACATTGCAGAATCAGCAACAGAGGAATTCCTTGTTCATCCAGCCAGTGAGGGAGCAATGTGTAGAAATGGGTGAGCTTTACCCTGCTCTATAAAGCAATCCTCTAGCTGGTGACAATTAATGTCCCATGACCTTAACTATATGAAAAGCAGAAGGTCCACTTAGTTTATAATAGAACAAAATGAATTGCATCCAGATTTAGGAGGCATTTTACAGGGCTTTTGGATGTGACTTGTAACATCTGGTCATGCGATTCTGTGCTGTGCATGCAACTTCCCTCCAGCGCTTCAATATGTGTGGGCAGTGAAGCTCAGAGAGGGTGGTGTGTAGAGCCAGGGAGCACACTGTCATCTATTTTCCATAGCCTCAGTTTCGGTATCACTCAGAAGATGAAAATACCATAATAGTATAGTTGTTCTCTAAATGATTCTACTTGTTGCCTGAATTCTCTCTGTTGTGTCCTCTTTATCTCAGGAAGTCTGTTGTAGGAGGAATGATGGCTGGAGCTATTGGTCAGTTTTTCGCTAGTCCTACAGATCTGGTGAAAGTACAGATGCAGATGGAAGGAAAGAGACGGCTTGAAGGAAAACCTCCCCGGTCAGTGTGTCTAATTTATACTCTGGAGCAGATTAAAAAAAAAAAAACTTAAGTTTATTTTTCAAAATTTTTTTTGCTTTTTTTTTATTGGTTTTAACAATTTCACATCATATATTCCACGTGAGATGCAGACAGTTTTTAGGAGGAACAATTACCAGGAGTAAAAAAGCAGCAACACAGTAATTGCAGAGAAGGTAATTTCTCTTGTTAATAGAATAGAGGAAGAAAAGGAGTGAGGGAAGGTATGGCAGGAGAAGAGATAAAATGTTGAGGAGAAGTGGGGTAGCCAGGTGGAGAAGGCAGGTGGGCTCTGCTGTAGGTAAAGCGGTATTAAATGCAACCAAAGAAAATTCCCAGCTAAACTTGCCAGCCAGCCTGCAACCAATCGACAGACAGGATAATTTGGTTTCTTGCAGGCAGGTCGGTAAGTTGAGCTGGGAATATTCTTTGGTTTTGTTTGACATGCGTCACCCTTCCATGTGCTTTTACTATGGAGGCTCTCACAAATTTATAGGAGTTGCAGATAATACTGGGGTGCCGTGAAGTGAACCTGCAGCTTACGCGTGTATTTGCAAATGTGTGCAAATTACCCCCTGTTGTGTGGTTTCCTTTTTTTTTTTTTTTTTTTTTTTTTTTTTTGCATATTTAAGAGATGTAAAGTGATACTAAAGTCTAATTTTTTTTTTTTATTTTTTTTTTTTGTACAAAATAGCAAACATTTTATACTTGCCTGCTGTGGAGTGGATTTGCACAGAGCAGCCAAGATTCTCCTCTTCTTAGGTCCCTCTTCAGCGCTCCTGGCCCCTCCCTCCTGTTGAGTGCCCCCCCACAGTAAGCAGCTTGCTATGGGGGCACCCTAGCTGCAGCTCTTTTTTTTTTCAAACGCTTCTAGACGCAAACGCGGCTGGTGGTATGTAAACGCAGCTAAACGGCCGTTTTTAGATGCTGGTTTCTAGCTGTCAAGTTAAATTGTTCAGGAGAGGTTGAACAATGTCTTGTGTACATGAAGCCTAAGCTGGGACAAAAAGGATGTTTGTAAAGTGGAACCTCACAGAAACACATTGGGTTAGGAGGGCAGTAGTTTGACTTTGAAGCTAAGATGAAGAACACGGGGACATGACCTCAGATTAGCAGGAGTAAAAGTTCAAAACTAATCTTAGAAAATATATATATTATTTTTCTCAATAGACCACCAGCAGTCACTTAAGCAGGCCATACAGTCAGGGGCGGGCTGGGCCGGGGGGCAGAGTGGAAATTTCCCCCCAGGCCGCCTATAGAAGTCAGCCGCGGCGGCTGCCGCTGTGCTGCATTGTGGGAGTTGTAGTCCGGGCGCGCTATAAGGTAAGGAACTTATCAGCGCAGCAAACTACAACTCCCACCTCCCTGGAGTCTCAGAGGCAGGTCGTGTGGCACGTCAGGGGAGGGGACGATCGACATGTCACATGTGACTTGCTGAGCTTGTGGGATAGGGTCAGGCACTGGCTTGAGGAGTGGCTGGAGAGAAGAGAAGACATGACAGAAAGAATCATCACCCCCCCCCCACCCGAAGAGGTGCAAGGACCTGGCTTTCCACTGAAACACACAGCCCTCCCCAGCCTGAAGTAAGGTGTGATGACCCCTTTTGTGATAAAACTGATTTACTGTAGAAAATCCCCTTCAGTAGCAAAATGAAGAAATGATGCATTTTGGTTCTGCTGTTTTGAACGGAGCCCTCAGTGCTTCATGTGAATGTAACCCAGAAAACACATCGAAGTGTATTTGTATTGTGGGCACTGAGGGCTAGGACAGATGTGCAGAGATTTGCTATACTACATAGAGCTGTGAGTTCGCTATCCCACAATATGCATTCTTGCAATTGGCTGGAGAGATTTTGAGCTCCCAGTTCTGTATAGAGTGCTGTGAGACAGACCCAGGCCCCAGCTGACTCCCACATCCCATGGGCACTGATCAGGCTGCACTGATGGGCACTGTCTGCACTGGGACCATGAGGCTGCATTGATGGACACTGATCAGGCTGTGTTGATGGGCACTGCACTGGTGAGGCTGCACTGATGGGCACTGTCTGCACTGGTGAGGCTGCATTGATGGATACTGATCAGGCTGCACCGATGGGCACTGTCTGCACTGGTGAGGCTGCATTGATGGGCACTGATCAGGTTGCACTGATGCCTGGGTACTATCTGCACTGGTGAGATGACCCTGATCAGGCTGCACTGATGGGCACTGTCTGCACTGATGATGGGCACTTCACTGGTGAGGCTGCTATGATGGGCACTGATCAGGCTGCACTGATGCCTGGGCACTGTCTGCACTGGTGAGGCGGCACTGTCTGCACTGGTGAGGCGGCACTGTCTGCACTGGTGAGGCGGCACTGTCTGCACTGGTGAGGCGGCACTGATGGGCACTGGTGAGGCTGCACTGATGGCCACTCATCAGGCGACACTGGTGAGGCTGCATTGATGGGCACTGGTGATGGTGAGCTGATTTGGTTGTTTAACCACTGGCCCCAAAAGGATTTACTAACTTCATGACCACGCCATTTTTTGTGATACGGCACTGCATCACTTTAACTGACAAATGCACGGTCAAGTAACGCTGTACCCAGATAAAATGTATGTCTTTTTTTTCCCCACAAATAGAACTTTCTTTTCGTGGTATTTGATCACCTCTACAGTTTTTATTTTTTGCAATTTAAACAAGAAAAGAGCAAAAATTTTGAAAATAAATATATATTTTTAACTTTTTGCTTTAATAAATATCCCCAAAAAAATTCTTCATCAATTTAGGCCAGTGGTCTCCAAACTGTGACCCTGGGGCCAGATGCTGCCCTTTGCTTGCCTCTACTTGGCCCTTGAGACATTATTCCTTCAACTGACACCAATTATGGGGCACCCTTCTTCCCACTGACACCATGGATGGGGCACTATTCCTCCTGATAAGACCAATGATGGGGCACTATTCCTCCCACTGACACCATCGATGGGGCACTATTCCTTTCATTGATACCAATCATGGGGTACTTGTTCCTCCTGCTAAGACCAATAATGGGGCACCCTTCCTCCCAATGACACTATTGATGGGGCACTATTCCTCCTGCTAAGACTAATGATTGGGGCAGTATTCCTCCTGCTAAGGGACACCATTCTTCCCACTGACACCATTAATAAGGCACCCTTCCTCCCACTGACACTATCGATGGTGTTCCTCCTGCTAAGACCAATGATGGGGTACCGTTACTCCCACTGACACAATTATTAGGGCACCCTTCCTCCCACTGGCACCAACGATAGGGAACTATACCTCATGCTAAGACCAATCATGGGACACTATTCTTCCCACTGATACCAATCGTGGGGCACACTTCCTCCTGTGAAAACCAATGATGGGGCATTGTTTACTCCCAGTGATGTTGGGACATTTTCTACTCACACTGACCATAGTCAGTCAGCCCCCTAAAGCCAGAAGGACAGTAAATTGGCCCTTTGTTCAAAAAGTTTGGAGACTTCTGGTTTAGGCCAATGTATTCTACATAATTTTGGTAAAAAAAAATTGCAATAAGCGTATATTGATTGCTTTGCGCAAAAGTTATAGCGTCTACAAAATAGGGGATATATTTATGGCATTTTTTTTTTCTAGTAATGGCCGTGATCAGCGCTATTTAGCGGGACTGCAACATTGCAGCGGACAGATTGGACACTTTTGACACTTTTTTTTTGGGACCATTGACATTTATACAGCTATCAGAGCTAAAAATAGCCACTGATTACTGTAAAAATGTCACTGGCAGGGAAGGGGTTAACACTAAGGGGAGAGCAAGGGGTTAGGTGTTCCCTAGGGAGGTGTTTCTAACTGTGGGGGGGGGTGTACTGACAAGGAGTAGAGAGATCACTGTTCCTGATCACTATGAACAGCAGATCTCTCTCTAGCTCCCCTGTCAGAACGGGGATCTGTCTGCTTACATTGACTGGCTCTCTAAGGAGCGATTGTGGGTTGCCGGCGGATATCGTGGGTTGCCGGCAGATATCGCGGCCACGTGTATCGGCTCCGGCATCACGCCGCGGGCGCAAGGGAGCCAACCTGCAGCCGCATGACTGACGGTGGCTGGTCAGCAAGGTGTTAATGGGCCACTTGACTGGACTTGCCCCCCATGCCTAAGGCTGCCAGCCCTCCCCTGCATACAGTATATTAGTGGAATGTTTATTTTCAGAGCATTTGTTCGATTTTTCTAATGGATAGTAGAATCAGAATTACACTTGTTTTCTACCATAGTGATAAGAACATTTAAAGGAGCAGGATGGAAACATTTTTTCTAAAACTAATACATTTCTAACAGTTAGGGCTTATTCAGACTCTCGGTGATTAAGTGGCATCAACTCTGGTCCGAGTCCGAGCAACTTGATGAAACGAGAGATCTAAAGAGAAATCGATTTTGTGCTAATCTTGCAAGACCTTCCAGTGTTGTCCCCACATGTGTCCAACATGGTCAAACAGCCAGTCTCCCTCTTTGCCTGGTTCCTTCGAACTTCTCAAACATTATTTCCTTCTCTAGTGGTATTCTTTTTTTTCAATGACATGCACCAAGCCTCTGATGGCATTATTGAATGTACTGGTGAGATTTTTCGGAATGTTATTGTGAAAATCAACCAGTGTATGACCAGCTTTAGAAGTGTCATCTCTCTTCCTTGTTTCTGTGGTCTGTACTATGCTATGGACAAACTCTGTTCTCCCTGTGACTTCTGATTTGTTTGTGTTCTCTTATCATTTATAGAGTCCGAGGCGTTTATCATGCTTTTGTAACCATTCTATCTAAAGGGGGAATTCGTGGCCTGTGGGCAGGCTGGGTGCCGAATGTTCAGAGAGCTGCACTGGTAAATATGGGAGGTAAATAGACTTGTTATTGAGGTGATCTCTTTCTGTATCTAGTAGCACAATGCATGCAAGTGTATGATAATGGCATGATAGAGACATCTAATGGGCCTCATTATAATAACAGTGAATATAGTCTCAACTATTATAGCTAACCTTGAATTCTAAAGCAGAAACCATTATGGTTTTTTTTTTGTAAAAAAAAAAATAAAATAAAAAACTGGATTCAATTGCTTATTAACCACTTGACCACTGGGCACTTAAATCCCCTTCCTAACCAGACCAATTTTCAGCTTTCGGTGCTCTCACATTTTGAATGACAATTACTCAATCATGCAACACTGTACCCTTATGAATTTTTTTGTCAGTTTTTCACACAAATAAAGCTTTCTTTTGGTGGTATTTAATCACTGCTGGGTTTTTTATTTTTTGCGCTATAAAAGAAAAAAGACTGAAAATTCTGTAAAAAAAAAAAAAAAAAAAAAAAAAAAAAAAAAAAGAAATGAATTTTTCATGTTTCTGTAATAAAATTTTGCAAATTAGTAATTTTTCTTAATAAATTTTGGCCAAAATTTATACTGCGGTTGGCAGGACTTTTTTTACCGTCCTGCCAGCCCCTCGGGCTTTCACACTGAACAAACAGCGGAGGCTGTTAGTTTGGATTTATAAGCACTTGTTTTTGCCAGTGCTCCACCTTGTGGTCTATAATTGTAAAGTAAACGTCCGTGTGTCGTACCTCGCTCCAGCGAATCCGGAGCTCTACCATAGTTACAGGACAGCCATCAGAAATTTTGGGGCCCCTTACACAGCTTTAGGTCTGGGCCCCCCCGGACCTGATCACAAAAATTCCTCAAGGCCCGCCCACTGGCTGTCCCACCGAATCCACCCACTGGCCATCTCACCAAGTCTTTCTGTGCACCCACTTTTATTTTAATTCAGTACTCTTACAACCCAAAATATGCTCCATCCCATGTCCTCTTCCTCCTCCACTCCCATATCCTTCATCCCATGTGCTCCTCTTCCTCTTCTAGTCCCATCTTCTCCATCCCATGTCCTCTTCCTTCTCCACGTCCATCTCCTCCATCCCATGTCCTCTTCCTTCTCCACGTTCATCTCCTCCATCCCATGTCCTCTTCCTTCTCCACGTTCATCTCCTCCATCCCATGTCCTCTTCCTTCTCCACGTCCATCTCCTCCATCCCATATCCTCTTCCTTCTCCACGTCCATCTCCTCCATCCCATATCCTCTTCCTTCTCCACGTCCATCTCCTCCATCCCATATCCTCTTCCTTCTCCACGTCCATCTCCTCCATCCCATATCCTCTTCCTTCTCCACGTCCATCTCCTCCATCCCATATCCTCTTCCTTCTCCACGTCCATCTCCTCCATCCCATATCCTCTTCCTTCTCCACGTCCATCTCCTCCATCCCATATCCTCCTCCTTCTCCACCCCCTGTCCTGTTCCTTCTCCAGTCCCATCTCCTCCATCCCATGTCCTCTTCCTCCTCCACTCCCATCTCCTCCATCCCATGTCCTCTTTCACTCCCATATCCTCTATTCCATGTCCTCCTTCATCCCATGTGCTTCTCTTCCAGTCCCTTGTCCCCCATCCCATGTCCTCTTCCTCCTCCAGTCCCATCTCCTCCATCCCACATCATCCTCCTTTTGCAGTCCCATCTTTACCATCCCATGTCCTCCTTTTCCTCCATTCTAGGTCCTCCTCCTCCATCCCATGTCATCCTTCTCCAGTCTCATTTACCCTCTATGTTGGTCCTCTCTCACAGTGTCCTCCCTTTGTAGTCATTCTATCCCTTCTGTGCCCTCAGTACAGCCCAGATCCAGTTCAGTGTAATCCCACCAGTATGTAGAGGAGAGGAGTGTGGAGGGTATGACCGTTGCAGAATGCGATAGGATTTACTTTAATGGCAGTCAGTGGGGTGAGCAGGGAGTGATGTTGGGTAGATAAGGGTCCGAGTGATGTCCATCAGCTGGATATATGAAGTGGTCTGGGGGTGATGCAAGCTGGGGGGAGTAGGGGGCTGAGATGTGGTCAGATAGTGATGTTTATAATTTAAAAAAAACAACTATTCTGCTCATCTACTAATATATACAGTAATACAAAATTGGTACCCTAGCACTCTCTGTCCAGATAATGTGAAATTTAATTCATGACAATTCATTTAACCCTGTATTATCCAAGCTCTGAGTCTGTACAATCAGAAGTTTAAACTCACCACATAAACACAGAGTTACATGAATGGCACTGCTGCTGTCCCCATAGTGGCAAGTGTAACCCCCCTCCACTTACTCTGGGCCCTCAGTCCGCCCCTGGTCAGAATGGAGGAACCTAGACTCCATTGGCTAGGTCGGTGTGCTGTTGTGATAAGCAAGCAGCCAGCTCCAGTCACAGAGAGCTTTATTGCAGCGCCAGCTCCTCAGAGAATATACCGGAAAAGTGCCCAAAGAAGCGGCCCCCGCTGTGGCCCCTAGGGACGCCGGGCCCCTTACAGGTGTATGGGCTGTACCCCCCTGATGGCGGCCGTGTATAGTTACATAGTTAATCTGGTTGAAAAAAGACACAAGTCCATCCAGTTCAATCAACAGAACCCAGTCCATGACTCGTGTATGGAGGTACACCAAACCAGACTGTGACCAGCTATCTTTTTATGCTTTCTTTAGATCTGACCACATACGACACTGTGAAACACTATCTACTAAGAAACACAAACCTCAAGGACAATAGCATATGTCACAGTATTTCCAGGTATTTTGGTTTTGTAAAGTGTTTTGAATTCAATGGCAGAATTAAGGCAGCTCATTTCATCTTACTTGTATGTAGGGGAGTCAAATTCACTTTGGTAGAGTTTGTTTTAAAGGAAACTATAAGGGCTCGTTCACATCATACGTGCATGAAAACTGCTGTGGGAACTGATGGGAAAACCGCGCAGATTTCACTTGTGGAGACATGAGTTTATCAGATTGCGTAGGTGTGAATACAGCCTTAGATCATAAATGCCTTTTTAGATTTAGAGATTTTAGTGTTGGGGTGAATAAAAATAATATAGCCTACACTATTGCTGCAATTGTAATTTAAAAGATACGTTTACCTTTTACAAAAAAAAATTATTAATGCAATTTTTTTTTTTTTTGCAGGTGTAATCTATGTGTAATCTACTTTTTATTAGGGACCTGTAAAGCATTGCACCCACAATCAGCAGATCATAGGTGTAATGCCATGCTCCAGCAGACTGTCTGTGTAGCTGTCTGCCTGTACCTCCCAATACAGGCAGACAGATACACTCGGTGAACTACCTACAGCGCCTTGATAGTTCATTGAGAGCTACAAGCTGACAGCCACAAAGGCTGGTTTTCCCATTTGTGACTTTATCCTTTAAAAGAGAAGTAAAGTTTTTTTTATTTTTTTTTTGCGCATTTATACTTACCTAGGTGGATGCAGCATGGGTCCGATGCTGCATCTGGCCCCTGGCGTCTCTACACTGAGAACTGAGCAATCGAACATCGCTGATCACTCGGTTTTCATAGCTCCATGAGCAGAGAGCTGCACACTGTCAGTCACAGCTCTCTGCTCTACTCCCTCCTCACTCATTGGAGCGCTGGGCTATGGTGGGAGCGGAGCGGCTGGCTCAGGCTCTGGGCGGCTCGTTGAGAGCCTGAGCCGGGTGTCAGTCCAGGCACCTGGCGGATCTGGACTCCGTGGTCAGGATGACATGGTGCCTGGACTGACATTGGTGACTTCAATCCACTCTCTGCTGAACACGGTTCACAGGAGTGCAAAACGAATTGCACTCCTGTGATCCATAGGTGAAGTACAGCCAAACGAGCTTTGGCTGGACTTCTTCTTTTTAATGTTATTAAAAATGACTTTACAGCACAGTAACTTTCGGTAAAATTCAATGCAATAGGACAACCTAGAGGTATTCTATACACCAGTGGTGTACGGAACTCCTCGAAAAAATGTTATTCCCTGCTTGCATGATTGACTCGCTGATTTTTCCAGAAGTATGTCCTTGAGATGTTCTCAGATTTTAGGCATCCTCTGCAACTGAAATTTGTGGTGAAATACCCTCTAAGGGTTAATGGATGCAGACACTGCAGCTTTTTTTCATCAGAATACTAACTGTGCACCAGGTGACTATAATGAACCAGACCCTCCAATTCAGAATCAGTCTGTACAGGTCATGGTGAAACACACAGCTCTTTTAATGCAGTTATTTTAAATGTAACTTCTAAAAAAAATCTAGGTTAACAATGTATATAAAACATCAGTATAAAAATTATCTAAAAAATTCACCTAGAACATTATAATTTTCCTTTAGGTATCTTAGTTTGTCTTCCCATCAGCCTCCTGCAGTTCCCTGCACAGCACCCTTAGAAATGAGAGAGGAACAAAACGCTCAACCAGTCAGAATTGTAGCTGTAGTTTGTTACAATGCCTGCACCCAATCTACTCAACGCCAGTTATTTATTTTTTATGTTTTTGGTGTGTGTCTGGAGCAGTATATGTTCAGGTCTGGTGGCTGCTACGTTGGGAACCCCGGCTGATGTTATCAAGACCCGAATAATGAACCAGCCTAGAGACAAACATGGCCGGTATGTGTCAACATGCATTTATTGCAGCTTTTCCTCAACTCCTTCTTCTTCCTTTTTTTTTTTTTTTGGGTAAATTTTATTAGCAATTTACAACACAATAATGGCAATAGCCACAGTGTACACATTACATACCAGTATTGCAAGTAAAATGACAGTCGTTTTCAAATTTGTGCAATATCAAAGTATACATCAGCATGTACAATATCAATGTCACATGAATAAAGGTAAGTTTATATACAAACAAAACATAGTGTGTGGTTTTAATTCACTTATTAAAGTATGAAAAATTAACTAACAAAACTCAAAATATCAACTAGAGACACACTGATGATTTTTATAGGTGTAATCTATACCAATCTTGTATGTAATTAGCACCAAACCTCAATCTCCCACTCTAGGATTTGTTAGCAACCAGGCATGTCTTAGACCTCGATATCTCCAGAGATCAAAGTTGGCCAACCAGCCCATATTTTCGTTATACGTTACTTTATATAATGGTAATGCTTTATTAATTGTCTACCCAGAATTGCAGAGAGGGAGGAGAAGGGGTTTTCCACTGAAGTGGCAAGGCTTTTTTGGCATAAAAAATACTATCCTCAAGAAGGTCTTATTAGCATTGGTCAGGTCCTCCTCACCAAAATCTACTAAAAGACATCTCTTAATACTAGGACAGGTCCAGATTATATGAAAGTAGTCACGCGGGGCAGTGTGACAGTGGGGACGTTCAGGTGAGTCTGCTCTACTCATTTTATGTAGGCATGACGGGGTGTAATAAATTCAATGTAGATAGTTCAATAGTATTAGTTTATCTCTAGCTGATATGACTGTAGAGCAGTGGTTCTCAACTCCAGTCCTCAGGACCCACTAACAGGACAGATTTTAAGTATTACCTTGGGGGAGATGCAGACTAGAATACTGCAATCACTGAGCAGCAAATGATATCACCTGTGATGTATTTCAGTTATCTTGCAAACCTGGCCTGTTAGTGGGTCCTGAGGACCGAAGTTGAGAACCACTGCTGTAGAGTAATGAATCAGTAATATCTGACCAGGATTCCTCTGTGAGGGATGGGATATCAGTTCTCCACTGTTTAGCTATCCTTTCCATTCTGGCAGAAGAGGTCAAAAGCATTAGATAATATCTAGAAATGAGTTTTGTGTGGTGGAATAGAAGTTGTTCTAGTTTAGATGGGTGAAATGAGACCTCTTTTATTAACCCATTTAACATGGTGGAAGCCTTGAAAATAAAGTTTCTGGTCTCAGGAAACCCTGCTAATATTTACTGTGTCCACATTGTTCAATGGGAAGAATGGTCCTTACATTTGTGATCACTGGGAAGAATTCCCCCATCATAGATAGCTAAAACAACTATTGGTGTCAGTGGTTACTTATCTGAGAGGCAGAAACTGCTCATTGCACAAGGAACCTGTGGAAATCTCTGGAGGAACTCTAGGGTTCTACAGAACCTTGGCTGAGCGAGAATCATTTATTGACTCTGACCTAGTTATATTTCACTAGAAATATAACTTGAGCATGAAAAGTGCCCAAAAGAGAAAATTTCTTGCTCCTAGTCTCTTTGGAAGTTGGTTTGCTAATGGCAATGAGTACAGTTTTCTACTCTGGTGTTTTTGTTGATAGAGGCTATTGAACGATCTAATATGCCTAGAGGAAAGTTATTTTTACAAACCGTATTCAAACCCAAGAAGAAAAATTTCATTTTTTGCAGCTTACCCATTCTTTGATGTGGTGGCTGCATTGCTTTTCTTTCTTTATGCTTTTTTTTCCCCACAACATAGGGGTTTCTATAACGGGACCATCAACATATGGAGGTGTTCTGTAGTCCACAGAGAAGTGATGACAGTGCAGAATATGCAGAGTGCCCTGGAATTTGAGCTCACGAGCATGTCTGACAGGATCAACAGGAATTTTTTTTTTCCTCACTTACCAAAGAGTTATAACAAAATTCTTTCAACGGTTCATGCAGCAGATCAAAAGGGAGCAAGTAAGAAATGTGCCCCACTGTTTGGGTTTACATACATACACTTGAACCCTTTGACTGACTGCCAATGACTTTTACCACACTTCATGGCAATCAAAGTGGTAAAACAAGATTTGCAATGCAATACAGGATGTCCCCGAGTTACGAATGGGTTAGGGACTGTAGGTTTGTTCTTAAGTCGAATATGTTCATAAATCGGAACAGCATGCTCAGAATGGCAGAGACGTCGCTTTCCGATGTTCTGTCAAAAGTGCCCGCCGTCGAAAGGTGGCCACGAATGCGCAGAACAACAGACGTCACGCCGCCTCCGGTTCGTAAGTAGGAGTCGTTCGCAAGTCGGATGTTCGTAACTCGGCGACTGCCTGTAGACACAATTAGGTTGTTTTAAATTCATTGCAAGCTCCAGGCTTTTAAAAAAAAAATTAACCTGGGCAGCTTTTAAGCCATCTGATCACTTTTACAGGAAGCAGTCAGTAGGCTGAATCTAACAGACCCCTTATGTCTTTATAAAAAGAGTACCTGTCATCCATCAACCCTATCACCTAGGGCAGGGATCTCGAAACGAAGGCCCTCCAGCTGTTGCGGAACTACACGTCCCATGAGGCATTGTAAAACTCATTTACAGACATAACTAGGCATGATGGGAATTGTAATGAACAGTAAAGCATGCTTGTTATACTCGCTGTGGAAGGGGTTAATCCTCCGCATTGTGTAAAAAGGTTGTTTGATCCTGTTCTTTTTTTTTTTTTTTTTTTTTTTCTTCTTGGGAGGGTGCATGTGATCAGCACAGGGCCAATGAGTACTGTCCAGACAGAGGGTCATAGGTTAGTTGGAGTAGAATGAAAACTCCTCATGCAAGCTTTAACCAGACACTGTTAGAAGTCACACGACTGCTATATACTGCTGATCAGAAAAGGTATTTAGCAGTTTATATTTACTAAAATAATTGCATTTACACGCTTTGTGTACGGTGGGAGACCAGATATAGTGAATACATAGTCTTCGGTGCAGTAACACTTTTTTAAAGTTGAAAAAAAAAGTAAAAATCCCAAACATGCCTAGAGAGCACATGCAGATAATGGGTCATTTTAAAGCACTTTTCAGGTTCTTCATCCACCCCCCCCCCCTCTCTGTCCCTCTCCTCATTTGATTCATCACTGTATTCATCTATTTTCTCCAGTTTCATTGAGAATTGCTGTGATCTATCGGCCCCCTGGACCGGTATCAAACTTCCTTGACGACTTCTCTGCCTGGCTACCATACTTTCTCGCTTCTGAAATTCCAACAATCATTCTTGGTGACCTCAACATCCCTGTTAATCTTAACACTCCCGCTACTTCTAAGCTGCTGAGCCTAACCTCCTCTTTTGACCTAAAACAATGGACAAGCGCTTCTACTCACTCTGTTGGCAACTGCCTTGACCTCGTTCTCCTACCTATGCACTCCATACAACCTCTCCAACATTCCTTTTCCTGTCTCTGATCACCACCTTATTAGTTTCACCCTCTCCTTGTCTGCCTCCTCCTTGCCTTCCAACTACCAAACTATTACCCGTAGAAACCTTTGCCATCTTAACCCTTCTCTTCTTTTTTCTGCTACAGATTGTCTCTACGACAAAATCTCATCCTTGTCCTGCCCCAACTTGGCCACTTCTGTCCACAACACTGTCATCCACCCTGGATACCTTCGCCCCCCTCACTACACACAGAATCAGGCCCCAACCGCTACAAACCTGGCAGACAGACAATACCAGAAGCCTCAAAAAACATAGCAAAGCTCTTGAGCGTCTGTGGCGTAAAACTAAGTCACAGCAAAATTTCAGCCAATATAAATCTGCCCTCCAAAAATACCATTCTGGCCTGCACACTGCCAAACAGACCTACTTTATCACTCTCATTAACACCCTCTCACGCAGTCCCCGTCAACTCTTTTCTACCTTTTACCACTCTAGTTCGTCCTCCATTATCCCCACCCACTAACGTACTCACTGCCCAGGAGATTGCTAATCACTTCAAAAATAAGATTGAGAGAATTCATCTTGAGATCTCCGCTATACAGATATCTCCCTCACTTTACACTCCTTCTCCTCCTGCACAATTAATACTTCCCTCTTTTAACCCAGCTACTATAGAGGAAGTCGCTGAACATTTTTCTAATGCCCACCTAACCTCCTGCCCCCTGGACCCTGTTCCTTCTTGAAATACTACGGTCACCATCTGGCTCAATCCTACACTCCTTAATTCATATTTTCAACCTCTCACTCTCTACTGGGCATCTTCCCCAACCCTCTAAAACATGCGCTAGTCACTCCCATACCAAAAAAGGCCTCAGACCCCACCAATCTTAACAACCTAAGACCCATCTCTTTACCCCCTTTTGCCTCCAAACTCCTTGAATGTTTAGTCTACAACCGACTGAGCGACCACCTCATTAAGAATAACCTTCTTGATTCCCCTTCAGTCTGCATTTCGCCCACAGCACTCCACAGAAACTGACCTCCTAAAACTCACAAACGACTTACTAACAGCCAAAACCAACGGTCATTATTCCGTAGTCTTACTCTTGGACCATTCCGCTGCCTTTGATACAGTTGACCACCCCCTCCTCCTTTAAAAAAACTCAATTTGCTTGGTCTCCATGGCTGCACTCTCCGTTGGTTCGAATCTTGCCTATCTCATCGCACCTTCAGTGTCACTTATAACTCCACTTCCTCTTCTCCAACTCCTCTTACTGCTGGGTTTCCCCAAGGTTCTGTCCTTGGACCCCTACTATTCTCGATCTACACGTCCTCCCTGGGTTAGCTGATAGCCTCCCATGGCTTTCACTACCATTTATATGCTGATGACACCCAAATCTATCTCTCTGCCCCTCAGCTCACCCCATCAATCTCCTCACGCATCACTTATTTACTAACAGACATATCAGCCTGGATGTCAAACCACTTCCTCAAACTGAATCTATCTAAAACCGAGCTCATAATATATTTATATATATAATGGCTTCACTGCTATCAATCTATCCACTCAAGAGCCAAGAACCCCGGGCAGAGAGACTGAGCGTCTGCGCCGTGGGACATTCCATGGCTCAGGTAAGTAAAATGGGGGGGGCTGGCGACTGCCAGAATTTTTTTCACCTTAATGCATAGGATGCATTAAGGTGAAAAAACGGGAGGGTTTACAACCCCTTTTTAAAGGTGAATTTGGGGCTTGAGGAAAAGTAACCCTTGCAGTGGGTTACTTAGCTTATTCCTACTACTGCAGGCTTTTGCCTCTTCATAAGACAAGTCCCCCAAAGTCACTCCTCTTCACTGCCTGAATGGTCACACCATTCTGCAACATGGTCCCATATTACAGTACAAGACAAGCAGTCCTGATTTGTAAATGAGATTGCAGAGGTCCTGCATCCACTCCTCATGCCTCGACAGATCGACACTCCTTGAAGTGTTGGTTTCTGAAGAGACTTTGGGAATAATTTATGTTCATCAGAGGAGCGGCACAGACAGTGGTATAGGTAGGTATCCACTATATTCTTTGCAGGGAGACAACTTCTTTAAAATATGAGCTAAGTGAGCAGCAGGAGAGGTGGGCAACCACTATCTTCCTTTCAAAAAATAGGGGGCCTTTAGCAATCCCCCCTCAGCTCAGAATCTCTGAATTGCAGTATCCATGCACCCGGCTTGGCCACCAAGATTATTAATTTTAATAGCATCATGCACCAACCTAAAGAGTGAGACCATGGTTATAATTTATGGCCATGTTTTGTACATAACACATGCTGTTGTGGGTGCCAAAACAAAAATTGGGTTGAATGGACAGTGCAAACATCCTTCTGCACACCTGAAGCATTTGTTCCAATAGACACTTTGGAGTAGGGCTGGGTCCTGGGTATTGAATTCAAAAGTTCACCTATCTTTTAAGAGCGATGACCTAAACTGAAACTTTTGATTTTACTACTGCTGTCTCTAAAAGATAAAGAAAAGGGATGAGCTCAGGTGTGTTTGGATCCTAGTCTGAACCCATCTGAGCATCTCCCCAGGGTAGCTGTTAGCCAAAGCATTCCCTGTCTCACAGCTGCACATGTACAAGGGGTGTGTATACATGTAGCTGTGGGGTGGCAAATGCCTCGGTTGCTTATGCCTGGCCTAGTATAGTAACGGCTTCCTGGCGGGATCATTCAGGTGGGTTTGGACTAGGATCCAAACCTGCCTGAGCTCATTCAGAATAAACAATCCGTTGAATGGTTTAATGGTATTTGTCTTGTGTGTTTTTTTTTTTTTTTTCTCCCCAGGGGAATCCTGTACAAGTCTTCCACTGACTGTTTCATTCAAGCTGTGCGAGGAGAGGGATTCTTGTCCCTCTACAAAGGATTCATTCCCACTTGGATGAGAATGGTAATAACTTTCACAAATGTTTATTAAGAAAAATGTTAACAAAAAAGGCTTGGTGTAAAGCGTGTTATTAAACTTTTACAGAACACAGGGGTGCACATAAGTGTGATATCAGGATATTGCAGTGGTTATGATATGAATTGGTGAATGGGCATCTCCAGTAGAGTAGCTGGTGCTTAGTGACATATGAGGGGTATGGGGTGCATGGCCTGGCAAGCCAAGGTTTTTCTAGTGGAAGTCCAGTGCAACTGAATAAGTTGAAGACATGTTACGTTGACCATTTTCCATGGTTCATAGTCTAAACCAGCGGTCTTCTTTGGCCTTTTGCGTGCCTTTATCCGGCCCTTGGGGCACTATTTTTCCCACTTACACCAACAATGGGGCATAATTCCAGTCACTGACACCAACAATGAAGCACTGTTTCTCCCACTGACCCCAATGGTGGAGCACTATTACTCCCACTGACACCAATGATGAGATATAATTTGAGTCGCTGACATAAATGAAGCACTATTCCTGATGGGGCACTATTCCTTCCACTGACATCAACACTTGGGCACTATTCCTCCCACTACTAAAAACGACAGGGCACTAGTCCTTCCACTAACACCAGAGATGGGGCATGGTTTACTCTCATTGATGCCAGGGTATTTTCTCCTCTTACTGGCCACAGTCTGGTCCCCTCAGAGTCTGAAGGACCGTAAACTGACCCATTGTTTAGAAAAGTTTGGAAACCCCTGTACTATATAGGTGGCTGTAAAAGTTAAGTTACTAAAAGGGCACCTGCACCTCTCTTGGCCGTTGTATGCATTGCCTTGTTGAAAAATGGCAGGGAGATGCACTTCAGAGCTTCAACTCGAAGCTCAGGTTGAAGTTTTCATCCTGAGTATTCCCAGGTTTGGTGTCTTCAAGAACTCGCATGGAGTGCTTTTCTCAGAACCAAAAATATGTATGAGAAGAGAGATTTATTTTGGGGCTACTGTGCATTTTGTATTTAAGAATCTTTAAAGTGTATGAGAAAGTTCTAACAATAAAAGTCTGTTTGCTTGCTTTTTGTCTGTTAAATATACCATTGGAAGCATCTGTTCAGTTAGTGCAAAAAGTACTCATTCACCTGTGAGCTGATAATGTTCTGTGCTCTCTGCCTGTGCTGCACTCTTATAGGTCATTGCTGTTCCCGGCTACCTTTTGTGGACTACAGAAATCCTTCACTTATGTTATGGAGAAGGAAAAAGGGGGAGGTATTGTGTAATCCTCTCCTAGAGTGACATTGTTGCTCCTTTTAATAGATACAATATAGTGATTAAACATTGTCACCCTAGGACAGGAGGTGTGTTACTGGCAGAATCTTTTAGAGAAAAATAAAAGAAAAAAGCCTGGAAAAAAAACAAAAACAGCCACCACGTCTAACGACTGGTAATCTGCAATATCATTTTTATCATTGTGTTTTTTGATTTACTTTAAAGTCGGTTTTAGATGTGTTTGGGCTTTGCTTTTATTCTTTCCTACAAGTCAATGGGAATGCACAGTAACCTCATCTCAACGGCATCTTAAACGACCCTGTATGCAATTTACATCCTTTTATGACAGGTTTACATAAAACCATGTGCTTATGTTTTTTTCTTTTCATCTTCATTTGTCCATCTTTTAGTAACAATCTGTTTATTCATTGCCCTTTGTGATTAAAAGTAATGAGTACATATAAGCAATCTTAACACCTCTGGAAATATAGTTTTTGAGATATAAAAAAATCAGAACAAGATAATTCGCTTCTGAATTTTTTACATCTTCAATGTGACCTATAATTCAATAAAAAAACAACTGAAATCCTTTAAAGGGGGGGGGGGGGGATAAAATCTTACAGTAATGTGGTTGCACAGACATGCACACCCTTAAATTTATACTTCTGTTGAAGCAGCTTTTGATTTTATGACCGCATTTGATCTTTTGGCATTAGAGTCTATCGGCATGGCACATTTTGCCTTGGAAAGGCCCACTCTTCCTTGCAAAAGTGCTTGAAATCTGTTAGATTGTGATGCTATCTCATGTGCACAGCCCTCTTCAGGTCACCCCTACAGATTTTCAATTGGATTCAGGTCTGAGCTTGGGCTGGACCATTTCAAAACTTTGATCTTCTTCTAGTGAAGCCACTCTTTTGATGATTTGGGTCCTTGTTGTTCTGAAAGGTAAAATTCACCTTCAGCTTTATAGCAGAGGTTTGAAGGTTCTGTGCCAAAATTGGCTGATATTTGGAACTATGCATAAGTGCATCTACCTTTTGACTAAAACCCCAAATCCAGCTGAAGAAAAATAACCCAAAAGCCTAATGCTGCCACCGCCATTCTTCATTGTGCTTATGGTGTTTTTTTTTTTTTTTCTTTAGTTATATCGACTTTAGTACAGCCAGCCTGACCATACATGGATCGAAATTGGAACCAGACAATTTTCAATCTGTGTATGGCCAGCTTAAGCTGTAATACTTACCTGACTTCTCACTCTGGCTTCATGGTATGCACTCTACCCCTGGGGCCTCTTCTGTAAGGGCATCCGGTCAACGGTTGCACTCTGATGTCATGTACAATGCAGAACCAGTAGGCCTGCTTTGTATGTGAAGATGACATAGACCGACTTAGTGTGTATCTTATATTCATTTTTGTTATGGTGTTTTGTTACAGGCTCCCTGGTCACTAGTCTTCTGGCTGACTTATGAGCAGATAAGACGTATTGTAGGGGTTGGCTCATTCTGAGTCTCTTTATTAGGTAAGTTGTTGCAGTGGTCTTGTAGGTATGTAAAACCTTCTCTATTTACTGGTTAGTTACTGGGGCCCGACTTTCCCTGACTTTATGGCTAAACTCTGCCAAATGCCAGGTCATGTCTTGTGAATTGAGAGAGCCATAATTGGCCACCAAGGCAGCTGGTGAAGTTTAAAGTAAGGCAGGCCATACACAGAGCTTATTTCTTTCCTGCAACCACAGGTTGCAGGAAAGAAATTTGTTTGTTTCCCTCATCAACACAGTGCTGAAGCGGGAATACCTCCTGCTGGGCCATTGTTTTCCCATCTGGGAGGGCAGGGGAAGCCGTCCCCACCTGGAGAAGACAGTAGGTAGGTAAACATGGCAAGCTGGATGTACCCAAGTTCATCAAGCAATGTGGTACATTTCTGCCTGCCCATACATGGTTTGAATCTCAGACTGTTCCTGCTGAACTGGCCGATATTCAAACCATATATGACCTGCCTAACTCTGTCACACAAAAAACTTTTGTCAAACATACAAGCCTTGAGGTGCTCACCTCATCCAGCCTTATGTACATTACTATTCTAACAAGCAGGGCCCTCTGATTCATCCTGTATTGAATTGTAATGTCTGCTGCCCTAATATCGTAAAGCGCTGCGCAAACTGTTGGTGCTATATAAATCCTGTATAACAATAATAATTACTATTGCCCAGTAAGGGAGCATATCATAATGGGGCTAATAGGAATGTGGGAGAAGGCAGGAGGGAGCAAACCTTTTTAGAACGGTTGGGGCACTAATTGAAAATGAATAAAACGGGAGTTGGGCCTTAAAGTGGTTGTATACCCTTTCTTTTCACTTTGACCTACAGGTAAGCCTATAATAAGGCTTACCTGTAGGTAAAAAGAGTATCTCCTAAACCTGTATGGTTTAAGAGATATTCCCCTTGCATGCAGCCGCTGACTTAAGCGGCGCATGGGCTCTGAGTTTCCCGGCTGAAAGGTCTGGCAGACGCCGGACCTTGCCGGAAACAAGTCTCCCGCGCGGGAGTGTGGACATCGCGGCTCCGGCCACTCACAGCGCTGGAGCCACGATACCCGGATGAAGCACCCGAGGGAAAATTTCTGCTCCCTCGGCAGGGACTGAGATCACCTGCCGACGCCTCATTCTAAGGTAAGTATTTCATAATGAGCTAGTATGCGGTGGATACTAGCTCATTATGCCTTTTGCCTGACAGGTTTAAAAAAAAAAAAATCTGCGGGTTTACTAACGCTTTAAACACCACAAGGAAGTGTTGAAGCTTTGCTAATCAGAAAGGTTTACAATTTAAAGGATACATTCACTTTTTTTTTTTCTCCACACGGAAACATTTATTGAATTAGTACAATGATGAATAAAAACAGTATTGCATGTCAAATTTAGTAAGCATCACAAAGTAGTAAGCAAAAGCATCATAGCCCAAAAAGGAGAGTTGTGGTACAGTGTATATTAAGGCAACATACCTTCAAGGAAATTCCTGAGTGATATTATAGAACATTATCAAGTAAATTCAGAATGCTTCAATAGGTAGAGATACAACTTAACCATTCCCGGGGGCGTGGTAAATTAGGGGGGGGGGGGGGCATACCATGCAGGATCCACAGGGAAGCAAGTGTAAGGACACCCATAAGTCAATTTATACAGGGGAAGGACTCTATTAATATTATCTTTCCAGGCTGTTGGGGTACGAGAGGCCGGCAGCTTCCAATGAAGTAGAATTTCCCATCTTGCATAAAATTGTTTACAATTCTGGGCTACAAACCAGATTAATTTTTGTTACTTTGGTACAGTTGTCCATTAAAGTACTACAGGCTGCTATATGGCAGTATAAAAAAAAGTAACAAATCCAGTTACTGTGTAAAGCAGGAGTTTCCTTTTAAGTAAAAAGAAATAAAAAATGGTCCTGAGTGGGCCAAATCCTCCTTCATTTGTGTCTTACACGTTCCCCTTCACAGACACTGCAGCTCACAGTTGGAGGGTTTCAGCACCAGAGAAAGCACTTTCCATCCAGAAAGCAATGGGCAGGACTGGGTGTGGCCGGGTGCTAAGTGACAAGTTACATGCTTGGCAATCAGCAGTGATAATGTTGATAGCCACATTCTCTGCAACATCTTCTCATCCCACTGTAGTGGAAGCTGGCACAGCCTACATGAGTGACCACCCTGTTCTGAATTCAAGAGCTGTGCAGCATTGTTGCCACACCATCTTGGAAAGCTGGAAAAATTTACAGCTATGCTGGGACTTTGAAGAGGGACCAAGAGAAAACTGTAATGGCAGACGGACTTACGCACATATTTGTTTTAATGAGAGGCTGTAGTTCTACTTTAATTCCCCCACCTCTCTGAGTGCAGAGTACCTGGTCAAGTACTTGCCTTCCTCTCTAAGTGATCTTCTCTGTACAGCCCTACCTGGCACCACACAGTCTTTAATCCGAAAACTTCCCTGATGCCTCCTGTTATTGTGCATGCAGGCTCTGGTCCATTTCTATGCTGTGCATTAGCCATACTTGACAGATGAAGGTTCACCATGAATACGGTTTACCCAGGGGAATGAATAGCGCAGCAGCGTGCATGTACAGAAAGTGAGGACGTTTTTGGAACAAAGGCTTTGTGGTGTTAGTCATGGCTGGACAATGAAAAGCATCTTAATGGGGAGGAAGATTTTCACCAGGTGGGCTGCACTCAGATGAACCTCAGGCAGATGAGAGATACAAATACAGTGGCTTGAAAAAGTATTCATACCCCTTGAAATGTTCCACATTTTGTCACGTTAAAACCAAAAACGTAAATGTATTTTATTGGAATTTCATGTGCTAAGCCAAAATGAAGTGGAAGAAAAATGATAAATGGTTTTCAATTTTTTTTACAAATAAATATGTGGCGTGTATTTGTATTCAGCCCCCCTGAGTCAATACTTTGTAGAACCACCTTTCACTGCAATTACAGCTGCAAGTCTTTTTGGGGATGTCTCTACCAGCTTTGCACACCTAGTGAGTGAAGTTTTTGCCCATTCTTCCTTGCAAAATAGCTCAAGCTCTGTCAGATTGGATGGAGAGAGGCTGAACAGCAATTTTCAAGTCTTGCCACAGATTCTCAATTGGATTTAGGTCTGGACTTTGACTGGGCCATTCTAACACATGAATATGCTTTGATCTAAACCATCCCATTGTAGCTCTGGCTGTATGTTTACGGTCGTTGTCCTGCTAGAAGGTGAACCTCTGCCCCAGTCTCAAGTTTTTTGCAGGTTTTCTTCTAAGATTGCCCTGTATTTGGCCCCATCCATCTTCCCATCAACTCTGACCAGCTTTCCTGTCCCTGATGAAGAAAAGCATCCCCACAACATGATGCTGCCACCACCATGTTTCACGGTGGGGATAGTGTGTTCGGGGTGATGTGCAGGGTTGGTTTTCCGCCACACATAGCGTTTTGCTTTTAGGTCAAAAAGTTCAGTTTTGGTCTTGTCTGAGCAGAGCACCTTCTTCCACATATTTGCTGTGTCCTCCTCATGGCTTCTCGCAAATGGGACTTCTTATGGCTTTCTTTCAACAATGGCTTTCTTCTTGCTACTCTTCCATAAAGGCCAGATTTGTGGAGTGCACGACTAATAGTTGTCCTGTGGACAGATTCTCCCACCTGAGCTGTGGATCTCTGCAGCTCCTCCAGAGTTGCCATGGGACTCTTGGCTGCTTCTCTGATTAATGCTCTCCTTGCCCGGCCTGTCAGTTTAGGTGGACGGCCATGTCTTGGTAGGTTTGCAGCTATGCCATACTCTTTCCATTTTTGGATGGTGGATTGAACAGTGCGCCTTGAGATGTTCAAAACTTGGGGTATTTTTTTATAACCTAACCCTGCTTTAAACTTCTCCACAACATTATCTCTGACCTGTCTGGTGTGTTCCTTGGTCTTCATGATGCTGTTTGTTCACTAAGGTTCTCTAACAAATCTCTGAGGGCTTCACAGAACAGCTGTGTTAATACTGAGATTTAATTACACACAGGTGGACTCTATTTACTAATTAGGTGACTGCTGGTTGGTTCTACTAGATTTTAGTTAGGAGTATCAGAGTAAAGGGGGCTGAATACAAATGCACGCCACACATTTGTAAAAAAATTGAAAACCATTTAACATTTTCCTTCCACATTATGTGCCACTTTGTGCTGGTCTATCATATAAAATACATTTACGTTTTTAGTTGTAACATGACAAAATGTGGAAAATTTCAAGGGGTATGAATACTTTTTCAAGGCCTTGTAAATGTAGCTTTGTAATCATTACTACATCCTTAAGTGTATGTAAAACCCTAAGAGCCGGTTCACACAGGGGCAGCACGACTTGCAGCGCGACACAGAGGCGACCTGCACACAACTTCAGCAGCGGCTTGCAAGAAGACTTCTGTATAGAATTCAATGCAGGTCGCCTGAAGTCACCCCAAAAGTAGTACAGGAACTTTTTTCATTCCTAATTAGAATGTTTCCATAGTACAGAACGGAACGCGACTTGTCAGGCGGCTAAGTCGCCCCTGTGTGAACCGGGTCTAACGATGAACTTCTCTTATTTGCTTCATGGTTTGTAAGATTGAATAAAGACCTCAATCCATCCAGTTCAACCTGCGTGGGTGTATGAGTGTGTTTGTAGATCTGTTTCCCATATTCCTGTATAGTGTATTCACGAATAGCTTTTTTAATTTATCAACATTCCCCACTGTCACCACCAATTGTGAAAAGTAAGTTCCACATCGTTATCTCTCTAGCGGTAAAGAATCCCCATACGCAGTTTGTGATTAAATGGTTTCTCGTCCAATGACTGTGCAAATATTGTGACATAGAAAATTTAAACCGCTACCAGTTTTTTCCCCAGGGTCTCTGCTTTCAGAAAATATATAATGTTTGGGGTTCTACAAACTTTTCGAGCACTAAATGCTTATTTAAACATGTATTTGAAGAACAAGGAGATTTAAAAGTCTGATTTGTACCTGCTACATGCTTGTTCAAAATCTGCATAATAGGTGTGTGTGTATGTATATGTATGTATGTATGTGATAATATATATTATATAATATATAATAAAAAAAAAATGTATAATGTGTGTGTGTGTATATACACTATATGTAACTTTTTTTTCTGTTCTGTGGAATGACAGGAATGGGATCACCAGCAGACAAAAGTGACATTGAAGAAGAAGAGATATGCAGACTTATTTCCAGTTACACTTCTGAAAAGCTTCAAAAATGGCCTCCTGAAATTTCTGAGAATTTTTAAATTATTTCTTTAATTTTTATATTCATAAAAAAAATAGTTCATGGATATAAATTATTTGCACTAAATATAACCAATTTGTTGTAGTTTTTTTTTTTTCCTGCTTTGCATGTCTTAAATATATTGTAAACTGGTTGCTCCCAAGTCAGTCTGCAATCTACAACCCTAATTTAAAAAAAAATTGAGATGCTGTCTAAAATCTACATAAAACAGAATGCAATGATTTTTCAAAGCAACAAAGGAATTGCTACAACCCCAAAATCTCATAAGGATAGGCAGGATGAGATCAAGACATCTGTGCCTGAACTCACATAGTACTGATCGTTCAAAATCCAATGAGGAGTAAAAATCTGGCACCAGGATGTCGACAATAAAATTGTATATTGTTATTTAATCCATCAAACCATAAAAAGGATTTTATTCCTAAACATTGACACGTTTCAGCCTCCTACATAGGCCTTAGTCATACTAATTATGACATCAATATCAGTAGACCATGTAATTGATTTGTACCGAGCAGTGCTGTATATAAATGTGCAAAAAAAAAAAAGGAAATTCCTACTTATTCAAAACAAACATTAAATCACATCACATATCTCATGTCCAAAAATTGTGAAATTGAAAATCAGTCATAATAGAATAATATGCTATTGCACTGTATTTATGGAAAAAATGTTTATTAGTGCAGAAGTTTATTCATTCAGGTTCTATCTTCAGTGCCAAGTGTGCGGAGTCTTCATCCCACTTTGCAAAAGGTGCTCCAATCTGTGCACAATGACCTCACTCCCAAGTGAGATTCACTCACCAAATCAATTTGCCTCTGTGCTGACAGATCGGTAAAACATCAACCTAAACTAGACCTATGGGAACGGTCTTTCACTTTTCACCATCCCAGGAACTCCACTTCAGAAAGCATAGATTCTCCTCTCCACAAGATGGTTCATTTAGAGAGAAAGAAGGCAACACAATAGTGTAATGCGGTACCCACCAAGGGAATTTTTTTAAGCCAACGCTCTCTACTCAAATGTACATAAGCCGAGAGAGTCACCAGGTCTTTACAATCACATCATGGCCAGCTTCTGGGCTTTGGTAATGGGAAGCTCTTGACAGCCTGTGACTGGTGAAACGCGTTGGACGTAGATAAGTCAGTGGGTGGTACAGGCTGTCAAAGGGGAACTTCTTCCTGGAGCTGAGCACATAGCGGCAACTGACTGCAATGTGATTGTAAAGACCGGTTGGCTCATTGTTTATGTACATGTGAGTAGATGGTGTTGGCTTAAAAAAAAAAAAAAATTCCCTTGGTGGTTACGGATTTACACTATTCTACTGTCTGCTTGTTCAAGAACAGTGACTCATAATTTTCTGAAACCAGAGAGAAAGACCGTCAACTTGGCAATTTTGCACCACACGTTTGTACAGTCTATAAGTGCATAATAGGTTTGTGTTTATATACACCCACCAGCTACTTTATTAGGTACACCTTGATAGTACAGGGTTGGACCCCCTTTTGCCTTCAGAACTGCTGTAATTGTCCATGGCATAGATTCAACAAGGTTTTGGAAACATTCCTCAGATTTTGCTCCAGATTGACAGGATAGCATCACACAGTTGCAGATTTGTCAGGTGCACATCCACGATGTGAATCTCCCGTTCCATCACATCCCAAAGATGCTCTATTAGATTGAGATCTGGTGATTGTGGAGGCCATTGAAGTACAGTGACCTCATTGTCATGTTCAAAAAAAAACAGTGGTGAGATGATTTGAGCTTTGTGACATGGTGCATTATCCTGCTGGAAGGAGCCATCAGAAGATGGGTACACTGTAGTCATAAAGGGATGGACGTGCATAGCACTTTTCAGGAGTTAAAAGATAAAAAAGATTTGATGGTGATAGATACATGGCGGTACTTCCAGCTGAAACACTTCCACACATTACCCCAACCGATTAGATGTGAAGAGAACCTACTTCCGCTCAAGCAGCTATACACTGCCACAGTTAGGAAAAAGGGGATCTCAAGTATATATAAAATCTTGATGGAGATGAAGGGAATGGAACGTCTGCCATATATTCACAAATGGTAAGAAGAATTGGGAACATGCATGAATGATATGGATGTTTGGAAAACATTGAGATTGGTACATAGCACTTCAGTAGATAGTAATATTATAGCAATGAACTATAAAAGTTTAGCACGATGGTATATACCCCAGATAATGCTCATAAATATCAAAGAGAGGTCTCACAATTTTGCTGGCGGGGATGCAGTGAAATAGGTACTATGTCTCATATTTGGTGGTCCTGCCCAAAAATCATAACATATTGGAGAGAGGTACTACAAACAATAAAGGAGATAACAAACTTAGAAATAGTAGAACCATGGGAGTGCTTGTTTCATAGGACTGGAGTCACAATCAAACAATATATGAGATCATTAGTACCCCAAATATTAAACGCAGCCAAAAGCCATTTCCTAGACAGTGGCAGGACCCAGGAGGCCCAACATTGAGTAACTGGTGTAATAAAGTTAACGAGATTTACAACTTGGAGTACTTAAGATTTAGCAGGACGGGGAATGGAAGGGTTTGAAGCGTAGTGGGGTGACTGGATTAAGTTTAAGCATACAAAGAGTTGTTCAGATAAGATGGGAACACAAGGAGGGGATGATGAGTAGTGTCGAGGTGAAGTCAAGACCTAGAACTCTGGAAATAAACCCAGTGGGGGGGGGGGGGGAGATATAGTTATGATTTCCTTATGTAGTGTTTGATGTATTAAATGATATTATCAAGACGTGTCTCAATATCTATTATGTGGTTTTTTTTTTTTTTATGGAATTTTGAATATACAAGAAAATGAATAAAGATATTGGAAAAAAAAATAAAGGGATGGACGTGGTCAGCAACAATACTCAGGTAGGCTGCAAATTGTAGCCTCGGGTTCCTGTTCTTAGCTGAAAGCAGTGGCACCCAGTGTGGTCTTCTGCTGCTGTAGCCCGTTTGCTTCAAAGTTCGACGTGCGTTCAGGGATGGTATTCTGCATACCTTGGTTGTAACGAGTGGTTATTTGTGGCTACTGTTGCCTTTCTATCATCTCAAACCAGTCTGCCCATTCTCCTCTGACATCAACAAGGCATTTTCATCCACACAACCACCGCTCACTGGATATTTTATCTTTTTCGGACCATTCTCTATAAACCTGCTGATCTGTAAAGATCAGCAGTTTTTGAAATACTCAGACCAGCCCATCTGGCAGCAACAACCATGCCACGTTCTGATGCTCATTTTAGCAATTCGTCGTCACTATACCTAGATGCCTAAATGCATTGTGTAGCTGCCATGTGATTGGCTTATTAGCAATTTGTGTTACCAAGCAATTGTACAGGTGTACCTAATAAAGTGGCTGGTGAGTTACATCATATTTATGTATATATGAACCATATACAGTATATGTTATTTTCATCTGTTCTGTGGAATGACAGGAGATCGGATCACCAGCAGACAAAAGTGACACTGAAGAAGTATAAGAAGAGATATATACACTTTTTTTCTGAGAAGCTGCAAAAATGGCTACCTGAAGAATTTCTGATTTCTGAGAATTTTCGAAGCTGTTTTTTTTTAATTTATAAAGAAGAAAAATACCTCACAGATATAAATTATTTACTCCAAATGTAACTAATAATTTGTTGTGACTTTTCTTCCACTGTGCTTGTCTTAAAGTGTAAGTAAACCCTCCTATCATTTTCAGCCAAGGAAGCTGCCATCTTTGCCTTTGTTTAATCTACAACTGCCATGATGCTTCACATGTGATCAGTTATGACACCAGCCATTGGATGGCTTGACAGTTTGGTTGAGAGCACAACCAATGGGAGTGTTACATTTCCGGCACGTGCTGGAAATGAAACAGTTTAATGGATGGGTTTACTTCCGCTTTAAATATGTTGTAAACTGGTTGCTCTCAAGTCAGTCTGCAATATACAACCCCAATTCCAAAAAAGTTGCGTAAAATCTACTTAAAAACAATGCAATGATTTTTTAAAATCTCACAAATCCATATTTTATTCACAATAGAAAACCTATCAAATGTTTAAAAATCACAAAACAACCATTCTGCGCCACTAGTGTGTTTAGGAAAAAAATGGTAATTGATATTTAAATTTTTTCTAGCAGCTGCATTGAAATACCTCAAGGTTAATACATAATTATCAGTAGACCATGTAATTGATTTCTACCAAGCAGCACTGTATATATATATATATATATATATATATATATATATATATATATATAAAAAAACAATACTAATCATTGAAAAAAATGAATCACAATACATATCCCATGTCCAAAAATATTTAAAATCAATCATATTTAAAATAGAATAAAGTGCAATATAATTATACTTCACTCACCAAATCAATTGTATGTGTGTGTATATGTATATATAAACCATATACAGTATATATAACTTTCTTCTGTTCTGTGGAATAACAGGAATAGGATCACCAGCAGACAAAAGTGACATTGAAAAAGTAGAAGAAGGGATATGCAGACTTATTTCCAGTTACACTTCTGAAAAGCTGCAAAAATGGCCTCCTGAAATTTCTGAGAATTTTTAAATTATTTCTTTAATTTTTATATTCATAAAAAAAAAATAGTTCATGGATATAAATTATTTGCACTACATATAACCAATTTGTTGTGGCTTTTTTTTTCCTGCTTTGCATGTCTTAAATATATTGTAAACTGGTTGCTCCCAAGTCAGTCTGCAATCTACAACCCTAATTTAAAAAAAAAAATTGAGATGCTGTCTAAAATCTACGTAAAAACAGAATGCAATGATTTTTCAAAGGAATTGCTACAACCCCAAAATCTCATAAGGATAGGCAGGATGAGATAAAGACATCTGTGCCTGAACTCACATAGTACTGATCGTTCAAAATCCAATGAAGAGAGTAAAAATCTGGCACCAGGATGTCGACAATAAAAATGTATATTGTTATTTAATCCATCAAACCATGAAAAGGAATTTATTCCTAAAAATTGACATGTTTCAGCCTCCTACATAGGCCTTATGCCGTGTACACACGAGCGCTTTGCCCGGCGGACTGGATTTCGTCAGACAATTCGATCGTGTGTGGGCCCCAGCGGACTTTGTTTTCTCAAAAGTTTGACGGACTTAGATTTGAAACATGTTTTAAATTAATCCGTCGAAATCGAGTCCGGTCGAAAAGTCCGATCGTCTGTATGCTAGTTCGACGGACATAAAGCCACGCTAGGGCAGCTATTGGCTACTGGCTATGAACTTCCTTGTTTTAGTCCGGTCGTACGTCATCACGTACGAATTCGACAGACTTTGGTGGACTGTGTGTAGGCAAGTCCGTTCATTTGTAAAGTCCGTCGTAAAGTACGTCAAAGTCCGCCGGGCAAAGTCTGCCGTAAAGTCCGACCGTGTGTACGCGGCATTAGTCATACTAATTATGACATCAATATCAGTAGACCATGTAATTGATTTGTACCGAGCAGTGCTGTATATAAAAATGTGCAAAAAAAGGAAATTCTTACTTATTCAAAACAAACATTAAATCACATCACATATCTCATGTCCAAAAATTGTGAAATTTAAAATCAGTCATAATAGAATAATATTCTATTGCACTATATTTATGAAAAAATGTTTAATAGTGCAGAAGTTTATTCATTCAGGTTCTATCTTCAGTGCCAAGTGTGCGGAGTCTTCATCCCACTTTGCAAAAGGTGCTCCAATCTGTGCACAATGACCTCACTCCCAAGTGAGATTCACTATGGGAACGGTCTTATTTGATATAAAAACATTTGTATTTATATCAAATGTTTAGACTGAGAAAATGTGCTATTTTAAGAAAAAAAAAAGTAATTTTGAAATTGATGGCAGCAATACGTCTCAAAAGTTGGGACAGGGCCATGTTTACCATGGTGTAGCATCCCCTCTTCTTTTAACAACACTCTGGAAAACGTAAACTGAGGAGACCAGTTGCTGAAGTTTAGGGAGAAGAATGTTGTCCCATTCGTGTCTGATATAGGATTCTTCTTTGTAGTATTTTTCATTTCAAGATGTGCTAAATATTTTGGTGAAAGGTCTGGACTGCATGCAAACAGGCCAGTTAAGCACCAGGTCTCTTCTACTACAAAGCAATGCTGTTGTCATACAGTAGATGCAGTATGCGATTTAGCATTGTTCTGGTGAAATAGGCAAGGCCTTCCCTGAAAAAGACCGTGTCTGGATGGGAGCTGCTCTACAACCTGGATCTATCTTTCAGCATCGATGGTGTCTTTCCAGATGTGCAAGCTGCCCATTCCTTACGCACTAATGCACCCCCATACCATCACAGGTGTAGGCTTTTTAACTGAGCACTGAAAACAAGCCAGAAAGTCCCTCTCCTCCTTAGTCCGGAGGACAAATTTTGATTCCTCTGATTTAGCCCTGGTTCACCCTGTTGCAAGTTGACATGCGTCAAATTGCATGTCAAATCAGCAGCATTTGCTGGCAATGGCACCGTCCTAATCGATGTGACGCTGCATCTGCGGCGCTGCACCGATTTCAAAAAGTAGTTTCTGTACTACTTTTTGCGATTTTGGCCCGCGATTTAGATTGACATCTGTGCAGAAACCTGATCGTATTCTCCCTCTCATCGGGAGCAGCGATCAGTGATGTGTCACTCGTAGCCACGCCCCCTAACAGAATCACTCCCTAGGACAAACTTAACCCCTTCCTATCCCCCTAGTGGTTAACCCCTTCACTGCCAGTCACATTTACACAGTAATCAATGCATTTTTATAGCACTGATCCCAAAATAGCGCCAAAAGTGTCCGATGTGTCCGCCATAATGTCGCAGTCACGATAAAAATCGCTGAAAAAAAATAGCTGTGCTTTTGCGCCGCTTTTCGGCCGCTAGCGGGAGCGCTATTTACCAAAACAAAAAAAGTTAAAAAGTCCCGTTTTGCAGCGCTTTCAAAGTGCTTTGGAAGCGCTGCCCATTCTTTGTAATGGGCAGGGCATTTTGGGAGCGCTAAATACAGCGCTCCCAACCTGCCCCGAAGATGCTGCTTGCAGCACTTTTCGTAACGCCCCACAAGCGCACCTCCCCAGTGTGAAAAGACACTGCAATGAATGGGTGGCGTTTTTTAGGTTGCACTTTTCAGAGGCTATTTCTAGCACTAAAGTGCCTGAAAGCTGCTCCAGTGTGAAAGGGGTCTTGGATACTCTTTTTATACCCAAATCATGTTACTAACCTGTTGCCGATTAACCTAATGCATTGCAAAATGTTCTTCCAGTTCTTCCTTGTTAGCACCACCTATTTTGCCAGCTTTTTGTTGCCCTGTCCCAACTTTTTTGAGACGTGTGGCTGCCATCAATTTCAAAATTACCTAATTTTTTCTTAAAATTAGAAATTTTTCTCAAATTAAACATTTGATAAGTTTTGTGAATACATTATGGGTTTATGAGATTTGCAAATTGTTGCATTCTGTTTTTATGTAGATTTTACTCTGTGCCCCCACTGTTTTGAAATTGAGAGAGGGGGGGGGATGTCATTCCTAAGGGCTTAAAAGCCAATTACTCACAAAAACCATTTCTGACTTTAAGCCCACGTTCACACTAAGGGCTGGTTTGATTTCAAACCGGAATTCCAGTCCGACTTCGGGGGTGATTTGATAGACATCTGTGCGGGTTCATGCACAGATGTCTATTCAAATCGCCCCTGAAGTCGCCAAAAGTAGTGCAGAAACTGGATGGTTCCATTGCTGTCAATAGCCTCCGATTTGGCATGCGATTTGACATGTCAAATCGCATGCCAAATCGGCCCAATGTGAACATGGACTGAGGGCTCATTTACACAGGTGACAGTAAGACCAGATGGTTGAGCCATGGTTTTGTTCAGGGTTATGGTCCTTAAATCAGTCTTGGTGACATCATAGGACCTTAGACCACCAGAATGCAAGGGAGAAGAGACTGCTAGGACCAGCCTAGCAGTGTTACCCCATTGCAAAGGAGGACTTTTTCCAAAGTTTTTTTTTTTTTTTGTATCTGTTGTTCTAGTAGTACAAAAATATAAAGAGCTAGGAAACATTTATAAAAGGTGAAGATACAGATTAACTGTCTTTGGTTTGTCACTTTTGCTCTATCCTGGTGGCCTGAAAAGAAGAGAAAAAATGAAGGTGTAATTATATAGTACAATTATCATTCAAATACACCACACAGTTCTAATGGAGAAATTCTAGTAATCTAACACTTTATTTTATAAAAATGTATTAAAACACTGCCAGTTTAATGGTAATTTTGTTCATTAAACTAAAAATGTAATCCTGGTATAAAATAATAAAAAAAAATCATCCAGTTAGTGGTAGTTCTATAGGCGAAAACATCTGATTAAAGAGACATTTAAAGTGACTGTAAACCTTTTTATTTCTTTTTTTAATAATAAACATCACATACTTACCTGCAATGGTTTTGCACAGAATGGCCCCAATCCTTCTCTTCTAGGTTCTTCTGCTGGCACTCTTGGCTCCTTTTTTTCTCGGTGTGCCACCATAGGATGCCACTTCCTATTGTAACACACCTGTGGGCTAGATCCCAAGCCACGCTGCCTGTATCCATAGACACAGACAGCACAGCTTGGCCCTGCCTCTTGACACAGGTTTTCATTGACAGCAGCAGTAGTTAATTTCTGTACATCTGTATTTAGAGTGTAACATGTTGCCAAAAAGCACTTGCCTGCGCCCCTTCGATTCCTTGCTATGGCAGTGGGTGGGGGGTCTTCTCCCCACACCCACTGTCACAATTTAAAAAGAGATTGTGGCCGTTCTGTGAATGAACTACAAATACCCTCTTCCATCGTGGTAGACAGCTTGTAGATCTCAATGAACTGCGAGGAGGGCGCTGGTGAGTGCTCTCGTAGTTCATTGACCTTCCTGCACTTCAGTAACTGTCTGACTGTACTGATATTTCCTTTTAAGCCTTATGTCTCACTTCAGTTCAACAGCTGAACTGATGTTATTGTCTGGTCTAAATGATAGTTTTTGGATCCTTTGAGCCCTGAAGAAGGAAGACTTACAACAACTGAATCATGTTGGCTTTTTCTTCTCAATTTTACATAAAATACCATTTTGGACTTTTATGCCCCATACACACGGTCGGATTTTCCGACGGAAAATGTGTGATAGGACCTTGTTGTCGGAAATTCCGACCGTGTGTAGGCTCCATCACACATTTTCCATCGGATTTTCCGACACACAAAGTTTGAGAGCAGGATATAACATTTTCCGACAACAAAATCCGTTGTCGGAAATTCCGATCGTGTGTACACAAATCCGACGGACAAAGTGCCACGCATGCTCAGAATAAATAAAGAGATGAAAGCTATTGGCCACTGCCCCGTTTATAGTCCCGACGTACGTATTTTACGTCACCGCGTTTAGAACGATCGGATTTTCCGACAACTTTGCGTGACCGTGTGTATGCAAGACAAGTTTGAGCCAACATCCGTCGGAAAAAATCCTAGGATTTTGTTGTTGAAATGTCCGAACAAAGTCCGACCGTGCGTACGGGGCATTACACATGGAGTGGTACTTCTATTCTTTATCCTATAGGTTATGTTTTCCTGCCGACCATCCACAGAAGTCCACAAATAGAGCGGCATATTGACTCCAGTACAAAAGCTGACAAGCTTTAAAATACATATCAAGTAATCCAGCACTCCTCATCACCTGAAGAACTGTTAACCCATTTTTAATAAAAACCTATTGAGAATTAAAAATCTGACAGGGTTTGCAGCTTTCCTCTAGACTACTAATGAAAACGCAATATTATTGCTGTCTCCGTTGTCATTTCCTGCCGGGTAAAAATGTTGTCACAGAGAAAACAAGTTGAAAATCTCTCCCATGGACTGAGAGGTTCTAATTGTTTTTTCTCTATTCAAAACTTAAAAAAAAAATTAAATATTAAGAATGTCCTTTTAATTTAAACCTGCAACCACTGTAATTTTTTAAGACTTAAAAAACGTTAACATGACACTTTCTTACAATATTAGTCATAATACAATATTATTTTACTGTACATGTTATATAATTTTATTATGATAGTCATAGTAATTAATATTAATATTTTAGATTATTATTTTATATACACATACTATACAGTGCATCCGGAAAGTATTCCCAGCGCTTCACTTTTTCCACATTTTGTTATGTTGCAACCTTATTCCAAAATGGAATAGATTCATTGTGTTCCTCAAAATTCTACAAACAATACCCCATAATGACAATGTGAAAGACGTTTGTTTGAAATCTTTGCAAATTTATTAAAAATAAAAAAACGAAAAAAATCCCATGTACAAAAGTATTCACAGCCTTTGTTCAATAGTTTGTTGAAACACCTTTGGCACCAATTACAGCCTCAAGTTTTTTTTGAGTATGATGCTACAAGCTAGGCACGCCTATTTTTTGGCAGTTTCTCCCATTCTTCTTTGCAGGACCTTTCAAGCTTCATCAGGTTGGATGGGGAGTGTCGGTGCACAGCCATTTTCAGATCTCTCCAGAGATGTTTAATCGGGTTCAAGTCCGGGCTCTGGCTGGGCCACTCAAGGACATTCAGTGTTGTCCCATAGCCACTCCTTTGTTATCTTGGCTGTGTGCTTAGGGTCATTGTCCTGTTGGAAAATGAACCTTCACCCCAGTCAGATCCAGAGCGCTCTGGAGCAGGTTTTCATCAAGGATGTCTCTATACATGTCTGTATTCATCTTTCTCCCGATCCTGACTAGTTTCCCAATTCCTGCCACTGAAAAACATCCCCACAAAATGATGCTGCCACCACCATACTTCACTGTAGGGATGGTATTGGCCAGGTGATGAGCGGTACCTGATTTCCTCCAGACACGACGCTTGCCATTCATGCCAAAGAGTTCAATCTTTGTTTCATTAGACCAGAGAATTTTGTTTCTCATGGTCTGAGAGTCCTCCGGGTGACTTTTGCAAACTCCAGGCAGGATGTCATGTGCCTTTTTTTACTGAGGAGTAGCTTCCATCTGGCCACTCTACCATACAAGTCTGATTGGTGGAGTGCTGCAGAGATGTTTTTTCTTCTGGAAGGTTCTCCTCTCTCCACAGAGAAATGCTGGAGCTCTGTCAGACTGACCATCGGGTTCTTGGTGACCTCCCTGACTAAGGCCTTCCCTCCCCATCGCTCAGTTTGGCTGGGCGGCCTCGCTCTAGGAAGGAGTCCTGGTGGTTCCAAACTTCTTCCATTCAAGGATGATGAAGGTCACATTGGGACCTTCAATACTGCAGTAATGTTTGTGTACCCTTCCCCAGATTTGTGCCTCGATACAATCCTGTATCAAAGGTTTACAGACAATTCCTTGGACTTCATGGCTTGGTTTGTGCTCTTAACTGTGGGACCTTATATAGACAGGTGTGTGCCTTTCCAAATCATGTGCAATCAACAGAATTTAACACAGGTGGACTCCAATCAAGAAATATCTCAAGGATGATCAGTGGAAACAGTATGCATCTGAGCTAAATTTTGAGTGTCATGGCAAAGGCTGTGAATACTTGTGTACATGTGATTTTTTTTGTTTTTTTATTTTTAATAAATTTGCAAAGTATTCAAACTTCATTCACGTTGTCATTATGGGGTGTTGTTTGTAGAAGTTTGAAGCAAATAATGAATTTAATCCATTTTAGAATAAGGCTGTAACATAACAAAATGTGGAAAAATTGAAGCGCTGTGAATACTTTCTGGGTGCACTGTACATATGAGATATATATACACACACACATACATATATTTTTTATAAGAATACATTATATATACACACACAATTATGCAATATTAAATAGGCAAACGGGGTACAGAATGGCCGCAGAATTCTTCACAAATGGAATACAAAAGATCTATTATGTAACTACGAAGTTCTCTGCAGAAAATTTGCCACAGGATGGACATTTCAATATTGTTAGGTGAAGTAGTGGTCACATCATAGAGAAATGATAAGTACTTACATTTCTTGAGGCACATTTATTCTCTTAGCTTATACTTAACACGTAAGGGTCCAGCGGGCCTCTGGACCCCAACAAAGTGCATAGGATCCTGTAAAACATAGGATAAGGCTATTTTAGGACTTGGTACACCAGAAAAATTTCTGTTCCAATGACCAGGACAAGACTTATGAAATGGACATCATAATATTTCTTAAAGCAGATCTTCGCTGCATTTGAGCACCATCAAACCAAAAACATTATTTAATTAATTTGTAATATTCAAAGAAAACTTCACCATCCATCCATGCCTCCATGCTTTATTTTGTTATGAAATCACTTTGAAAAATAACCCCTAGCATTTCTGTGACCATTTTGAGTAAGGGCAAAATGATTCATGTAGCATTTACTTCTTGGATTCCATCTGCCCTTAGTATGCAGGAGGGTGTGCTTAGCTGAGAAAACCTCGCCTCCTCCCCTAACCCTCCCCTCCTGAAGACTCCTATGACATAACTTGCCTAGGCAAGAAACCAGGAATTAAGGATGTATGTAAAAAAAAAGTTTAATAAATATGATATACTTTCCTATCTATTTACTAATGCTAGCAGCAAGTGGATTAAAAATAATCAATGTAGGATGGAAGAGTGAAGTTCCACTTTAAGGGCAAAAAAGAGGTGTTAAAGCTGAACTACAGATAAATCCACAGATGTTTTACTTGACAAATGACTGTATTTTTATCCATACATTGCTGAGATTTACCACGCAGCATACATCTGGCAGCCAGGATGGATTTTTCTCTGCTGCAGTGAACCACTAGTCTACCAGGGCTGTTTATAAATGGTAGCCAATAAACAGAGATTTTAAACATCTATAGCAGCCAGAAATAGGTATACATTTGTAGAGCCGGTGATGGGCTTTCATGTGAAAATTATTCAGTAGGCTTTCAAGCCACCTGTCCACTTTCACAACCCACCTTAGAAAATTACCTACCCTGCCATGTATCCAGTAGTGTATTTGTGCTGCCCTAGGCCTGACTAAATTTGTGACCCCCTAATTTAAATATGACCCACCCCTTCCTGTCAAGGCCACACCCCTTTCTGTTTAAGACCCGCCCTGAAATTTTCGAGTGGGGACACTAGTTCTTAGGGCCTGGGGGGCATTGGATTCCCTTAAAGAGGGAGTCCCGCGAAAAAAAAAAAGTAAAAGTCAGCAGCTACAAATACTGCAGCTGCTGACTTTTAAGATAAGGACACTCACCTGTCCCAGGGTCCAGCGATGTCGGCACCCGAGGCCGAATCGTCCCTCGGTCCTCGGGTGCTGCCGCCGCCATTCTCTGTAAGGGAATCAGGAAGTGAAGCGCGGCGGCTTCACTTCCCGGTTCCCTACTGCGCATGCGCGAGTCTCGCTGCGCTTCCTAACTGGTCCCCGTGGGAGTCTATGCCGGAAGTGGGTGCAAATACCTGTCTTAGACAGGTATCTGCACCCCCCTCCCCCCTGAAAGGTGTCAAATGTGACACCGGAGGGGGGGAGGGTTCCGAAAAACAGAGGTTCAATTTTTGTGTGAACCTCCGCTTTAACTTGCATAGATTTCCTCTCACTTCCTGTTTGGCTATGGGACAGGAAGTGAAGGGAAATCTCTGCAATGGGACAGGGATGGTAAAAAATAAACTGACAGGGGCTATAACCTTCCCTTACTCTATCAATAATGAAAAAAAAGTGTTGCCTATAGTTCTACTTTAAGCACAAATTTCTGATAATTTTATGGAGAGGACTAAGAAGATATAACCTTGACAATGGTGCAGCAGAAAACATATAGCACAGTGAGGAAGGTTTGTGGTCCAGGATGAGAGGACAGTCAAAATTAGAAGCAGCTTGCGTTACACTAACAGTGTAGCGCAAGCCGCGGGGACTCTTTCCGTGATGCCCCCCTGCAAAGTGCTGCCCTAGGCCTGGGCCTTGTTGGCCTTGGCCAGGATACAGTGTTGCATGTATCCCAGGCTATGCTGTCCCACCTGCAGGCTTGGCAACTCAAAAAAATTCCCTTGATGACCAGGATACCTTGCCTCAAAGCACAACCTGGAAGAAGAACTTGGTGTACTCTGTGTTCTGTGACTTATGGTCAACTTCCTTTTATATGGTGTAGAGCGCAGGTGAAGCGGTGTCCCACGTGTATGGTCTTTTATGACCAATATGATCCCCAACAAGTGTCAATGCAACAAGCATAGCATCCCCTACCCAGTAAAACAAGGGATGTTCTTCTGGGACCAAGACATACAGGTGACTTATGTCTTGACTTGACTGCAGCGGCGCTTTGCCAGTGGTTCTGCATCGGTGCCCATTCAGATCAATGGGCAGGAGCGATGTATACACCGCTCCAAAGATGCGGCTTGCAGGAGTTTTTTTAACGTCCTGCAAGCGTACCGATCCAGTGTGAAAGCCCTCCGGCTCTCACACTGGAGAGACAGGAGCGGCTCCTTACAGGCGCTATTTTTGGCGCCGTAGCGCCTGTAAAGCATTTTTATTATTTTTATTTTACTAGTAATGTCAGCGATCTGCGATTTTTATCGGGACTGCGACATTATGGCGGACACATCGGACACTTTTTGCACATTTTTGGGACCATTGTCATTTATACAGCGATCAGTGCTATAAAAATGCACTGATTACTGTGTAAATGTCACTGGCAGGGAAGGGGTTAACACTAGGGGGGCGATCAAGGGGTTAACTGTGTTCCCTTAGTGTGTTTCTAACTGTAGGGGGATGAGACTGGCTAGAGGAAATGACAAATCGTTGTTCCTAGCTATTAGGAACTCACAATCTGTCACTCCTCACAGAACAGAACAGGGATTTGTGTGTTTACACACACACACGTCACTGTTCTGCCTCTCCTGCCTGTGATCGCTCGTGGCCGGTGGTCATTGCGACCGTCGGGCACGAGCATCGGCACCCCGCAGTGCAGCCTGCTATCCCAATCCCACGAGCCGTTGTATAACTACTATGGTTTGCGGGATCGTGCCGACCTGCCGCAGTATAGTTTTCCAAAAATAGGCAAAAAAAAGTATCAAAAACCATCTTTTTTTTGGGCGGTCGCGGGTGCAGGGGGGGGGGGGGGGTCCCTGAATGGCAGTTTGGAAATGTGGTCACCCTAATGACAACACTGTTCTTCACAAGTGAAATCACACAGCGGTGCTGTCACCCTGTGGATAGTGTTGCCTTAGATGGGCATGTAGTTTAAAATGAAAATTAATGTTCATGTTTACACTTCTTTAGTACATATACACCTTTTAAACAAATGATGTTGTGCCTCCTCACTCCTTTACCACATTTGAAAATATACAGTATTTACTGTATACACGTGCACACAATGCTGTGCAAACGTTTTAGGTAGGTGTGAAAAAAAGTGCTATGTGAGTGGATGCGCTGCTCCCATCTGTGCTCTCTATATTACCTGTGTATGTGCTATCTTAATAGCCTAATTTGGTTCACCATCCACCTAACAGGTTATATCTCATTTATACAATAATCATATGTTTGTATAATTCATCACATGTGAACAACAACTTAATCCAAATACTTTAAATCATATAAAAAGTCCAGTGACATATGTCACATCATGATAGACTCTTCTTCATATGTGTTGCAAATCATCCGTTATAATTGCCGTGGGCGGCGTGCTCTTGTGTGTGGTATCAGATTAAAGTGACTTAGTGCTTCACCACCACCTGTGAGATTTGCCACTCACCAGATTAATCTTTAAAACTGCACCTTTGGTTCATTAACAGGGATAACCACTCCACTCAAAGGAAACTTTCTCCAATATCTATACCAGGTCCTCAATGTTCCTCATACAAACGGATAAAAAACCATCATCGCGCAATAACGTTTAAAACCTTTATTCCATACATAAAAAACACTTTGCACTCACATTTCCAAGTGCCATTAGGCCGGCACCGAGCTTTTCCCGCAGTTAAGGACGGGTGGGCACTGCAGCCCGGTTCGTCTGGTGTGTGCTAGATGGTCTCCGTTACCGCTTACGTTCCCCCCTGTTTGCGTTCGCGTCCTCTCCAAACCCCGTTCGTTCCCGGTCACGTGGGTACGGTAATCTCCCAGCAGCCTCTACGCGTTTCGCAATCAAATTTGCGTCATCAGGAAGCTGCTGTGTGATTGGTTCTCATTCTATTTATGTTGTTTGCGGGCGGAAATTGTTTTGCCGCCATCTTGGATGTGGGAATTCCCTTAGTTCCGTTCTATTGGGGCTTTCTTTCTCTTAGCACCATTTTGCTTATGGGCAATTCTCCCATTCCGTGATTGTTCATTGCACCCGCTGTTTCCCCCCTCTACCATTGTTAATACTCATTCCAATTTACCTATTGTTATATTAGTTGTATATGAATGGTTATAAACTAACCCGTCCGTATCTGCTGGAGAGGCTCTCACATGTTAAAAAATACATAGATACATGGCCTTTGTTGGCCTTTATGTGCTTTAACTAAAAAAACTTTTTATGCACATTGTTATTCCATAATTGATTACCACTAGATCTGTAATATGGAACAGCAAATCCTTACCCTTTCTAAAATAATTTTTTACATAGCAACTATCCAGAAAATTAAATTAAATTAAAAATCAAATATAAAAATGAAAATGAAAATAAAATTTAAATTAAAATAAAAATAAAAATAAAAATAATATATAAAAATAATATAATAAAAAATAATAAATAAAATAAAATAAAGAAAAAAAGAAAAAATGAAAAAATAAAAATAAATAAAAAATAAAGAAAAAATGACAAAAAATTGAAAAAATATGAAAAATATAATAAAAATAAAAATAAAAATAAAAATAAAAATGAAAAGATAAATAAAATAAAATAAAAGTAAAAATAAAAATAAAAATAAAAATAAAAATTAAAATTTAAAATAAAAATAAAAAATGAATAAAAATAAAAATAAATATAAAAATAAATATAAGAATAAAAATAAAAATAAAATAAAATAAAAATAAAAATGAAATTGCTAAAAATGTGAAAATCTGATATAGAATGTAAATTGATTTTAGTAATTTTCCAAAAAACAGTTGATGTCTAGTTCCACGTTCAACCCCTGTGGCCTCATCGTGTCCATTTTGAATATCCAGTGGGTTTCGTTCTTTGAAACCTCCCTTCTCATGTTGGTGTTCCTCCAATTGCGTTCTATTCTGTCTATCCCATAAAATTTTAAATGTTGGGGGTTTCTGCCATGTATGTCCCTAAAATGTTTAGATACACTATGGTGTTTAAATCCTTTTTTAATATTTCTGACATGTTCGCCTATTCTAATTGACAAAGCTCTAGTTGTTCTGCCTACGTACTGTAGTCCACAACTGCACTCCAGTACGTAGGTGACATGTGTACTACTACAGGTTATCAACTTTTCTATTTTATATGTCTGCTTGTTGGTATTTGACCTAAAGTCTGTTATTTTTTTGTCTTTCTTATTGGTGGATCTACAGGCTTTGCACTTTCCGCATCTATAAAATCCCTTCTGATTAAAAAAATTTGACAAACTTTTGGGAGGGTCTGGCACATTTTTGACTATTTTGTCCCTGATCCTTCTTGCTTTTCTATATATAAATGTTGGTTTTCGGGGTAGTACTTTACTCAGTTGTGGGTCGCTACTGATGATGGGCCAGTTGTTCTTTATAATATGTTCCAATTCCTTATATTGAGTATTAAAACCCGTGATAAATGGTATATTGTCATCCTGGTTGTTTTTCTTTGTTTTGTTACTGAGAATTGCTTCCCTATCAATGTTAGCCACTTTTTCTCGTGTGTTCTCCAGTATACTCCTTTTATAACCTTTTTCTATGAACCTGTCTATCAGGATATTCGTCTGTCGGAAATAGTCCTCCATTTGGTCACAATTCCGTCTAATCCTGATAAACTGGCTCTTTGGAATGGATATTTTCCACTGGGGGTGGTGACAGCTCCCCATTGGTATGTACCCATTCCGGTCCGTTTCTTTGAAGTGTGTTCTGGTCCCAAGTGTGTTTTTATTTTTGTATATTTCTAAGTCCAAAAAATTAATTGTTTGTTGATGTACTGTAGCAGTGAATTTTATGTCATACTGGTTGCCACCAATATGCTGAATGAACTGTTCCAACTCTTCGTGGCTTCCCTTCCATATTATCAGGATATCGTCAATGTAGCGTTTGTATAGCAGCAAATGTGGCCAGCATCTTCCGTAAATTTCTTCCTCCTCCCATTTACTCAGGAAGATGTTGGCCACACTCGGTGCATACTTGTTCCCCATGCCTACCCCTTTAATTTGTCTATAGTATTTATGGTCGTGCCAGAAAAAATTATTCCCCATGGCCATTCTTAATCCCTCCAAAATAAACCTCCTTTGTTTTAATTTTAGGTCCGATAGGTTTTTCATTCCCCATGCTACTGCTGCCAGGGCATCGGTTTGTTTAATGTTGGTGTACAACGACTCCACATCTAGTGTTACCAATAGTGTGGAGTTGTCTACCTTTAGGTTTTTTAAATTGTTAATAACATCTTTACTGTCTTTAAGAAATGACTTCCCTTCTCCTGCTATAGGTTGGAGGAATACGTCTAGGTACTCTCCCAACCTAGAATGTATTGACTCAATGCCACTGATTATGGGTCTCCCTGGTGGCTTAGTTTTACTTTTGTGGATTTTGGGGACTTGGTATATCACTGGTATTCTTGGGGCCTCTGTCAATAAGTATCTTCCTTCTTTTTTGTTCAGGATTTTATCCGCTATACCCTTATCTAGGTATTCTTTTAATTTCTTTTTTAACTCTCTGTTTGGATTCTTTTTGAGGGGTTGGTAGGTACTTGGATCCTTGACTAATCTTTCCAACTCTTTATAATAGTCTTCTTTTGTTAGGATCACTACACCCCCCCCCTTATCGGCCGGTCGTATTACTATGTTTTTCCTTTTTTCTAGTTTCCTTAATCCCTGCCATATTCTATCCTTACTACTTTTTGTTGGTTTAATGTTTCTTATCTCCTTTTCCACTAGCCTTTTGAACACCTCTATGTGTTGGTTAGTGGTAGACCTGGGGTTGAACGTGGATTTGTTCCTCAGCTTGCTATGTTTGTATACCGTATCGGTATGTTGATGTTGTGATTCTTCTTTTTCCAAAAAATATTTCTTTAAACTTAGTTTTCTGATAAACTTTTGTAAATCTATAAAAGCTTCAAATTGATTGAAAGTTGCCTTGGGTGCATATTTAATTCCACTGTCTAATACTAATAGTTCTTCCTGGGTAAAGGTTACATCTGTTAAATTAAAAATACCCTCCCCTAGTTTTCTCTTTTCCTTTTTGCCTCTCCCTCTACAGCCTCTTTTTCTCTTTGGTTTGTACTTTCTCCAGATTCTTGGGGGTTCCTGCTCCAACTCCCCCTGTTGGTTTGGAATACTGGCATGGGTGGTTTGTACGGTTCTCTCCAGTCCCGCCATTCCCCCTGCCACATAGGTGGGCCATAGTTGGGATTATAATTTGAATACTATCCCCTTCCTCTACCCCTGTACCCTCCTCTCCAAGGCCTGGAATATTGACCCAAAGGAGGAGGGTAGGTGGGTGGATTCATCGTTCGATTTTCGTGTTCGGGTTTTTTATTCACCTTTCTCTGATTGGTAGTTGGGGTGTGTGCTGACTTCCCAATTTCTCTTCTTATTAGATTTGCCTTTGGGGTACCTGGTGTGTCATTGGTTCCTTTGTCTGCATCTACATCCCTGATGTTCACCTCCTCATTCAGGGATGTGTTTGCAGAGTTGGTGGGTGTTTCCTCCTCCTGCCACCTATATACTTTCCCTTCTACATAATCTTTTTTGTCCCTTTGATATTTCTTAACTTTTTTGTTCTTTACTTCATTATCCAATTTAGTTAAAAACTCTTGTAGTTTTGCCACTCTAGTTTTATACTCATTTGTTTCTACATGTGGTATCATGTTATCCCTAATGGTGCCAATGGTGGATTCAATCTTTTTCAATTTGGTTCTCCTTCTTTCAATTATGATTTCTAACAATTTATTTTCACAACCATTGAAAAAATCAAACCAAGTTCTGGATAGATTTTCATCTATTATTCCATCATTGGGGCCTAAGTCCCATCTGAGCCTTCTTGGGGTGATTTTAGCCTCTCTATATTGATCCAATGTGTGGATATCCCACCATATTCTGATTTGCTTGTCCATGGCATTCTTTAAGTGTTTAAAGTTTTGCTCCAAGCTGAGTGCTGTGGTGTTATCATAATTATGGAAAAGTTCGCCCAGATCTAACTTGCGATTAGCTAGAAATGAGAAAACCTCCATGTTATGCTGCCCGTGAAAAAAAATTATATATATATAAATATATATAGATAAAAAATTGTGAAAATATATGTGTCACTGGCGCAAAACCTATCCTATCCAAAAATAGTGTAAGTGGTATTTATAGCTGCTGCATCCAAAAAATTTTCCAGAGAAAAATTAAATTAAAAGTGCTATGTGAGTGGATGCGCTGCTCCCATCTGTGCTCTCTATATTACCTGTGTATGTGCTATCTTAATAGCCTAATTTGGTTCACCATCCACCTAACAGGTTATATCTCATTTATACAATAATCATATGTTTGTATAATTCATCACATGTGAACAACAACTTAATCCAAATACTTTAAATCATATAAAAAGTCCAGTGACATATGTCACATAATGATAGACTCTTCTTCATATATGTTGCAAATCATCCGTTATAATTGCCGTGGGCGGCGTGCTCTTGTGTGTGGTATCAGATTAAAGTGACTTAGTGCTTCACCACCACCTGTGAGATTTGCCACTCACCAGATTAATCTTTAAAACTGCACCTTTGGTTCATTAACAGGGATAACCACTCCACTCAAAGGAAACTTTCTCCAATATCTATACCAGGTCCTCAATGTTCCTCATGCAAACGGATAAAAAACCATCATCGCGCAATAACGTTTAAAACCTTTATTCCATACATAAAAAACACTTTGCACTCACATTTCCAAGTGCCATTAGGCCGGCACCGAGCTTTTCCCGCAGTTAAGGACGGGTGGGCACTGCAGCCCGGTTCGTCTGGTGTGTGCTAGATGGTCTCCGTTACCGCTTACGTTCCCCCCTGTTTGCGTTCGCGTCCTCTCCAAACCCCGTTCGTTCCCGGTCACGTGGGTACGGTAATCTCCCAGCAGCCTCTACGCGTTTCGCAATCAAATTTGCGTCATCAGGAAGCTGCTGTGTGATTGGTTCTCATTCTATTTATGTTGTGTGCGGGCGGAAATTGTTTTGCCGCCATCTTGGATGTGGGAATTCCCTTAGTTCCGTTCTATTGGGGCTTTCTTTCTCTTAGCACCATTTTGCTTATGGGCAATTCTCCCATTCCGTGATTGTTCATTGCACCCGCTGTTTCCCCCCTCTACCATTGTTAATACTCATTCCAATTTACCTATTGTTATATTAGTTGTATATGAATGGTTATAAACTAACCCGTCCGTATCTGCTGGAGAGGCTCTCACATGTTAAAAAATACATAGATACATGGCCTTTGTTGGCCTTTATGTGCTTTAACTAAAAAAACTTTTTATGCACATTGTTATTCCATAATTGATTACCACTAGATCTGTAATATGGAACAGCAAATCCTTACCCTTTCTAAAATAATTTTTTACATAGCAACTATCCAGAAAATTAAATTAAATTAAAAATCAAATATAAAAATGAAAATGAAAATAAAATTTAAATTAAAATAAAAATAAAAATAAAAATAATATATAAAAATAATATAATAAAAAATAATAAATAAAATAAAATAAAGAAAAAAAGAAAAAATGAAAAAATAAAAATAAATAAAAAATAAAGAAAAAATGACAAAAAATTGAAAAAATATGAAAAATATAATAAAAATAAAAATAAAAATAAAAATGAAAAGATAAATAAAATAAAATAAAAGTAAAAATAAAAATAAAAATAAAAATAAAAATTAAAATTTAAAATAAAAATAAAAAATGAATAAAAATAAAAATAAATATAAAAATAAATATAAGAATAAAAATAAAAATAAAATAAAATAAAAATAAAAATGAAATTGCTAAAAATGTGAAAATCTGATATAGAATGTAAATTGATTTTAGTAATTTTCCAAAAAACAGTTGATGTCTAGTTCCACGTTCAACCCCTGTGGCCTCATCGTGTCCATTTTGAATATCCAGTGGGTTTCGTTCTTTGAAACCTCCCTTCTCATGTTGGTGTTCCTCCAATTGCGTTCTATTCTGTCTATCCCATAAAATTTTAAATGTTGGGGGTTTCTGCCATGTATGTCCCTAAAATGTTTAGATACACTATGGTGTTTAAATCCTTTTTTAATATTTCTGACATGTTCGCCTATTCTAATTGACAAAGCTCTAGTTGTTCTGCCTACGTACTGTAGTCCACAACTGCACTCCAGTACGTAGGTGACATGTGTACTACTACAGGTTATCAACTTTTCTATTTTATATGTCTGCTTGTTGGTATTTGACCTAAAGTCTGTTATTTTTTTGTCTTTCTTATTGGTGGATCTACAGGCTTTGCACTTTCCGCATCTATAAAATCCCTTCTGATTAAAAAAATTTGACAAACTTTTGGGAGGGTCTGGCACATTTTTTACTATTTTGTCCCTGATCCTTCTTGCTTTTCTATATATAAATGTTGGTTTTCGGGGTAGTACTTTACTCAGTTGTGGGTCGCTACTGATGATGGGCCAGTTGTTCTTTATAATATGTTCCAATTCCTTATATTGAGTATTAAAACCCGTGATAAATGGTATATTGTCATCCTGGTTGTTTTTCTTTGTTTTGTTACTGAGAATTGCTTCCCTATCAATGTTAGCCACTTTTTCTCGTGTGTTCTCCAGTATACTCCTTTTATAACCTTTTTCTATGAACCTGTCTATCAGGATATTCGTCTGTCGGAAATAGTCCTCCATTTGGTCACAATTCCGTCTAATCCTGATAAACTGGCTCTTTGGAATGGATATTTTCCACTGGGGGTGGTGACAGCTCCCCATTGGTATGTACCCATTCCGGTCCGTTTCTTTGAAGTGTGTTCTGGTCCCAAGTGTGTTTTTATTTTTGTATATTTCTAAGTCCAAAAAATTAATTGTTTGTTGATGTACTGTAGCAGTGAATTTTATGTCATACTGGTTGCCACCAATATGCTGAATGAACTGTTCCAACTCTTCGTGGCTTCCCTTCCATATTATCAGGATATCGTCAATGTAGCGTTTGTATAGCAGCAAATGTGGCCAGCATCTTCCGTAAATTTCTTCCTCCTCCCATTTACTCAGGAAGATGTTGGCCACACTCGGTGCATACTTGTTCCCCATGCCTACCCCTTTAATTTGTCTATAGTATTTATGGTCGTGCCAGAAAAAATTATTCCCCATGGCCATTCTTAATCCCTCCAAAATAAACCTCCTTTGTTTTAATTTTAGGTCCGATAGGTTTTTCATTCCCCATGCTACTGCTGCCAGGGCATCGGTTTGTTTAATGTTGGTGTACAACGACTCCACATCTAGTGTTACCAATAGTGTGGAGTTGTCTACCTTTAGGTTTTTTAAATTGTTAATAACATCTTTACTGTCTTTAAGAAATGACTTCCCTTCTCCTGCTATAGGTTGGAGGAATACGTCTAGGTACTCTCCCAACCTAGAATGTATTGACTCAATGCCACTGATTATGGGTCTCCCTGGTGGCTTAGTTTTACTTTTGTGGATTTTGGGGACTTGGTATATCACTGGTATTCTTGGGGCCTCTGTCAATAAGTATCTTCCTTCTTTTTTGTTCAGGATTTTATCCGCTATACCCTTATCTAGGTATTCTTTTAATTTCTTTTTTAACTCTCTGTTTGGATTCTTTTTGAGGGGTTGGTAGGTACTTGGATCCTTGACTAATCTTTCCAACTCTTTATAATAGTCTTCTTTTGTTAGGATCACTACACCCCCCCCCTTATCGGCCGGTCGTATTACTATGTTTTTCCTTTTTTCTAGTTTCCTTAATCCCTGCCATATTCTATCCTTACTACTTTTTGTTGGTTTAATGTTTCTTATCTCCTTTTCCACTAGCCTTTTGAACACCTCTATGTGTTGGTTAGTGGTAGACCTGGGGTTGAACGTGGATTTGTTCCTCAGCTTGCTATGTTTGTATACCGTATCGGTATGTTGATGTTGTGATTCTTCTTTTTCCAAAAAATATTTCTTTAAACTTAGTTTTCTGATAAACTTTTGTAAATCTATAAAAGCTTCAAATTGATTGAAAGTTGCCTTGGGTGCATATTTAATTCCACTGTCTAATACTAATAGTTCTTCCTGGGTAAAGGTTACATCTGTTAAATTAAAAATACCCTCCCCTAGTTTTCTCTTTTCCTTTTTTTCTCTTTTTTCCCAGGAAGAACTATTAGTATTAGACAGTGGAATTAAATATGCACCCAAGGCAACTTTCAATCAATTTGAAGCTTTTATAGATTTACAAAAGTTTATCAGAAAACTAAGTTTAAAGAAATATTTTTTGGAAAAAGAAGAATCACAACATCAACATACCGATACGGTATACAAACATAGCAAGCTGAGGAACAAATCCACGTTCAACCCCAGGTCTACCACTAACCAACACATAGAGGTGTTCAAAAGGCTAGTGGAAAAGGAGATAAGAAACATTAAACCAACAAAAAGTAGTAAGGATAGAATATGGCAGGGATTAAGGAAACTAGAAAAAAGGAAAAACATAGTAATACGACCGGCCGATAAGGGGGGGGGTGTAGTGATCCTAACAAAAGAAGACTATTATAAAGAGTTGGAAAGATTAGTCAAGGATCCAAGTACCTACCAACCCCTCAAAAAGAATCCAAACAGAGAGTTAAAAAAGAAATTAAAAGAATACCTAGATAAGGGTATAGCGGATAAAATCCTGAACAAAAAAGAAGGAAGATACTTATTGACAGAGGCCCCAAGAATACCAGTGATATACCAAGTCCCCAAAATCCACAAAAGTAAAACTAAGCCACCAGGGAGACCCATAATCAGTGGCATTGAGTCAATACATTCTAGGTTGGGAGAGTACCTAGACGTATTCCTCCAACCTATAGCAGGAGAAGGGAAGTCATTTCTTAAAGACAGTAAAGATGTTATTAACAATTTAAAAAACCTAAAGGTAGACAACTCCACACTATTGGTAACACTAGATGTGGAGTCGTTGTACACCAACATTAAACAAACCGATGCCCTGGCAGCAGTAGCATGGGGAATGAAAAACCTATCGGACCTAAAATTAAAACAAAGGAGGTTTATTTTGGAGGGATTAAGAATGGCCATGGGGAATAATTTTTTCTGGCACGACCATAAATACTATAGACAAATTAAAGGGGTAGGCATGGGGAACAAGTATGCACCGAGTGTGGCCAACATCTTCCTGAGTAAATGGGAGGAGGAAGAAATTTACGGAAGATGCTGGCCACATTTGCTGCTATACAAACGCTACATTGACGATATCCTGATAATATGGAAGGGAAGCCACGAAGAGTTGGAACAGTTCATTCAGCATATTGGTGGCAACCAGTATGACATAAAATTCACTGCTACAGTACATCAACAAACAATTAATTTTTTGGACTTAGAAATATACAAAAATAAAAACACACTTGGGACCAGAACACACTTCAAAGAAACGGACCGGAATGGGTACATACCAATGGGGAGCTGTCACCACCCCCAGTGGAAAATATCCATTCCAAAGAGCCAGTTTATCAGGATTAGACGGAATTGTGACCAAATGGAGGACTATTTCCGACAGACGAATATCCTGATAGACAGGTTCATAGAAAAAGGTTATAAAAGGAGTATACTGGAGAACACACGAGAAAAAGTGGCTAACATTGATAGGGAAGCAATTCTCAGTAACAAAACAAAGAAAAACAACCAGGATGACAATATACCATTTATCACGGGTTTTAATACTCAATATAAGGAATTGGAACATATTATAAAGAACAACTGGCCCATCATCAGTAGCGACCCACAACTGAGTAAAGTACTACCCCGAAAACCAACATTTATATATAGAAAAGCAAGAAGGATCAGGGACAAAATAGTCAAAAATGTGCCAGACCCTCCCAAAAGTTTGTCAAATTTTTTTAATCAGAAGGGATTTTATAGATGCGGAAAGTGCAAAGCCTGTAGATCCACCAATAAGAAAGACAAAAAAATAACAGACTTTAGGTCAAATACCAACAAGCAGACATATAAAATAGAAAAGTTGATAACCTGTAGTAGTACACATGTCACCTACGTACTGGAGTGCAGTTGTGGACTACAGTACGTAGGCAGAACAACTAGAGCTTTGTCAATTAGAATAGGCGAACATGTCAGAAATATTAAAAAAGGATTTAAACACCATAGTGTATCTAAACATTTTAGGGACATACATGGCAGAAACCCCCAACATTTAAAATTTTATGGGATAGACAGAATAGAACGCAATTGGAGGAACACCAACATGAGAAGGGAGGTTTCAAAGAACGAAACCCACTGGATATTCAAAATGGACACGATGAGGCCACAGGGGTTGAACGTGGAACTAGACATCAACTGTTTTTTGGAAAATTACTAAAATCAATTTACATTCTATATCAGATTTTCACATTTTTAGCAATTTCATTTTTATTTTTATTTTATTTTATTTTTATTTTTATTCTTATATTTATTTTTATTTTTATTCATTTTTTATTTTTATTTTAAATTTTAATTTTTATTTTTATTTTTATTTTTATTTTTACTTTTATTTTATTTTATTTATCTTTTCATTTTTATTTTTATTTTTATTTTTATTTTTATTATATTTTTCATATTTTTTCAATTTTTTGTCATTTTTTCTTTATTTTTTATTTATTTTTATTTTTTCATTTTTTCTTTTTTTCTTTATTTTATTTTATTTATTATTTTTTATTATATTATTTTTATATATTATTTTTATTTTTATTTTTATTTTAATTTAAATTTTATTTTCATTTTCATTTTTATATTTGATTTTTAATTTAATTTAATTTTCTGGATAGTTGCTATGTAAAAAATTATTTTAGAAAGGGTAAGGATTTGCTGTTCCATATTACAGATCTAGTGGTAATCAATTATGGAATAACAATGTGCATAAAAAGTTTTTTTAGTTAAAGCACATAAAGGCCAACAAAGGCCATGTATCTATGTATTTTTTAACATGTGAGAGCCTCTCCAGCAGATACGGACGGGTTAGTTTATAACCATTCATATACAACTAATATAACAATAGGTAAATTGGAATGAGTATTAACAATGGTAGAGGGGGGAAACAGCGGGTGCAATGAACAATCACGGAATGGGAGAATTGCCCATAAGCAAAATGGTGCTAAGAGAAAGAAAGCCCCAATAGAACGGAACTAAGGGAATTCCCACATCCAAGATGGCGGCAAAACAATTTCCGCCCGCACACAACATAAATAGAATGAGAACCAATCACACAGCAGCTTCCTGATGACGCAAATTTGATTGCGAAACGCGTAGAGGCTGCTGGGAGATTACCGTACCCACGTGACCGGGAACGAACGGGGTTTGGAGAGGACGCGAACGCAAACAGGGGGGAACGTAAGCGGTAACGGAGACCATCTAGCACACACCAGACGAACCGGGCTGCAGTGCCCACCCGTCCTTAACTGCGGGAAAAGCTCGGTGCCGGCCTAATGGCACTTGGAAATGTGAGTGCAAAGTGTTTTTTATGTATGGAATAAAGGTTTTAAACGTTATTGCGCGATGATGGTTTTTTATCCGTTTGCATGAGGAACATTGAGGACCTGGTATAGATATTGGAGAAAGTTTCCTTTGAGTGGAGTGGTTATCCCTGTTAATGAACCAAAGGTGCAGTTTTAAAGATTAATCTGGTGAGTGGCAAATCTCACAGGTGGTGGTGAAGCACTAAGTCACTTTAATCTGATACCACACACAAGAGCACGCCGCCCACGGCAATTATAACGGATGATTTGCAACATATATGAAGAAGAGTCTATCATTATGTGACATATGTCACTGGACTTTTTATATGATTTAAAGTATTTGGATTAAGTTGTTGTTCACATGTGATGAATTATACAAACATATGATTATTGTATAAATGAGATATAACCTGTTAGGTGGATGGTGAACCAAATTAGGCTATTAAGATAGCACATACACAGGTAATATAGAGAGCACAGATGGGAGCAGCGCATCCACTCACATAGCACTTTTAATTTAATTTTTCTCTGGAAAATTTTTTGGATGCAGCAGCTATAAATACCACTTACACTATTTTTGGATAGGATAGGTTTTGCGCCAGTGACACATATATTTTCACAATTTTTTATCTATATATATTTATATATATATAATTTTTTTTCACGGGCAGCATAACATGGAGGTTTTCTCATTTCTAGCTAATCGCAAGTTAGATCTGGGCGAACTTTTCCATAATTATGATAACACCACAGCACTCAGCTTGGAGCAAAACTTTAAACACTTAAAGAATGCCATGGACAAGCAAATCAGAATATGGTGGGATATCCACACATTGGATCAATATAGAGAGGCTAAAATCACCCCAAGAAGGCTCAGATGGGACTTAGGCCCCAATGATGGAATAATAGATGAAAATCTATCCAGAACTTGGTTTGATTTTTTCAATGGTTGTGAAAATAAATTGTTAGAAATCATAATTGAAAGAAGGAGAACCAAATTGAAAAAGATTGAATCCACCATTGGCACCATTAGGGATAACATGATACCACATGTAGAAACAAATGAGTATAAAACTAGAGTGGCAAAACTACAAGAGTTTTTAACTAAATTGGATAATGAAGTAAAGAACAAAAAAGTTAAGAAATATCAAAGGGACAAAAAAGATTATGTAGAAGGGAAAGTATATAGGTGGCAGGAGGAGGAAACACCCACCAACTCTGCAAACACATCCCTGAATGAGGAGGTGAACATCAGGGATGTAGATGCAGACAAAGGAACCAATGACACACCAGGTACCCCAAAGGCAAATCTAATAAGAAGAGAAATTGGGAAGTCAGCACACACCCCAACTACCAATCAGAGAAAGGTGAATAAAAAACCCGAACACGAAAATCGAACGATGAATCCACCCACCTACCCTCCTCCTTTGGGTCAATATTCCAGGCCTTGGAGAGGAGGGTACAGGGGTAGAGGAAGGGGATATTATTCAAATTATAATCCCAACTATGGCCCACCTATGTGGCAGGGGGAATGGCGGGACTGGAGAGAACCGTACAAACCACCCATGCCAGTATTCCAAACCAACAGGGGGAGTTGGAGCAGGAACCCCCAAGAATCTGGAGAAAGTACAAACCAAAGAGAAAAAGAGGCTGTAGAGGGAGAGGCAAAAAGGAAAAGAGAAAACTAGGGGAGGGTATTTTTAATTTAACAGATGTAACCTTTACCCAGGAAGAACTATTAGTATTAGACAGTGGAATTAAATATGCACCCAAGGCAACTTTCAATCAATTTGAAGCTTTTATAGATTTACAAAAGTTTATCAGAAAACTAAGTTTAAAGAAATATTTTTTGGAAAAAGAAGAATCACAACATCAACATACCGATACGGTATACAAACATAGCAAGCTGAGGAACAAATCCACGTTCAACCCCAGGTCTACCACTAACCAACACATAGAGGTGTTCAAAAGGCTAGTGGAAAAGGAGATAAGAAACATTAAACCAACAAAAAGTAGTAAGGATAGAATATGGCAGGGATTAAGGAAACTAGAAAAAAGGAAAAACATAGTAATACGACCGGCCGATAAGGGGGGGGGTGTAGTGATCCTAACAAAAGAAGACTATTATAAAGAGTTGGAAAGATTAGTCAAGGATCCAAGTACCTACCAACCCCTCAAAAAGAATCCAAACAGAGAGTTAAAAAAGAAATTAAAAGAATACCTAGATAAGGGTATAGCGGATAAAATCCTGAACAAAAAAGAAGGAAGATACTTATTGACAGAGGCCCCAAGAATACCAGTGATATACCAAGTCCCCAAAATCCACAAAAGTAAAACTAAGCCACCAGGGAGACCCATAATCAGTGGCATTGAGTCAATACATTCTAGGTTGGGAGAGTACCTAGACGTATTCCTCCAACCTATAGCAGGAGAAGGGAAGTCATTTCTTAAAGACAGTAAAGATGTTATTAACAATTTAAAAAACCTAAAGGTAGACAACTCCACACTATTGGTAACACTAGATGTGGAGTCGTTGTACACCAACATTAAACAAACCGATGCCCTGGCAGCAGTAGCATGGGGAATGAAAAACCTATCGGACCTAAAATTAAAACAAAGGAGGTTTATTTTGGAGGGATTAAGAATGGCCATGGGGAATAATTTTTTCTGGCACGACCATAAATACTATAGACAAATTAAAGGGGTAGGCATGGGGAACAAGTATGCACCGAGTGTGGCCAACATCTTCCTGAGTAAATGGGAGGAGGAAGAAATTTACGGAAGATGCTGGCCACATTTGCTGCTATACAAACGCTACATTGACGATATCCTGATAATATGGAAGGGAAGCCACGAAGAGTTGGAACAGTTCATTCAGCATATTGGTGGCAACCAGTATGACATAAAATTCACTGCTACAGTACATCAACAAACAATTAATTTTTTGGACTTAGAAATATACAAAAATAAAAACACACTTGGGACCAGAACACACTTCAAAGAAACGGACCGGAATGGGTACATACCAATGGGGAGCTGTCA